>NW_025335269.1:26992306-27107872 GCF_004798865.1 Varanus komodoensis | reverse complement strand
GAGAGAGAGAGAGAGAGAGAGAGAGAGAGAGAGAGAGAGAGAGAGAGGAGAGAGAGAAAAAAAAGAGAGAGAGAGAGAGAGAGATGAGAGAGAAATAAAAGAGATCAAGCAACTGACTGACATTTGACTGGTAAGTCATGCAGCTCAATAAAATTGTCAAAAAGATTTTGACATAGAATATCTGGAAATGTGTCACATTTGCATTCCTGTAACAGAATATTAGAAAGAGTTATCCTTCAGGCTCAAACTATTCAATTTTACTATTGCCAATAAATCCATACACAGTAGCAAAAAAACAATAAGGGAAGTTCTGTCCAAATAATTTTTAAAAAACCATTGCAAACCAGCTTTTTTTTTTTTTTAAAAAGAAAGAACCCCCCCCCCTAAAATATCAAGAAAAGTTTTCCCAGGTGGTCTTCCACATGCCTAAGATTGTGTTCTGGCTTTCTGTTCTGCAGACTTCACTCCTACCCTACTCATGGTGGTACGACCAAGAACTTTATCAACTTCATTTTTTCTCCTCCTTTTTTAAAACTAAAAGGGATGCAGGTGGCACAGTGGTTTAAACTGCTGAGCTTCTGGGCTGGTTGATTGAAAGGTCTCCAGTTCAAATCTGCACAACGGGGTGAGTTCCCATTGCTCTGTCCCAGCTCCTGCCAACCTTGCAGTTCGAAAGCATGCAAATGCAAGTAGATAAAAAGGTACCACTTCGGTGGGAAGATAACAGCGTTCCGTGCACTTTGGTGTTTAGTCATGCCAGCCACATGACCATGGAAATTGTCTGCGGCCAAACGCTGGCTCTCTCGGCTAGGAAATGGCGATACCACCAAGAATTTTATCAACTTAATTTTTTTCTCCTTCTTTTTTAAAACTGTAAGACAACAAATGCAAGGAAGATTTGATTTCCAGTTGTTCAAATGCTCTGCCACTGCTTTTTACACAAGGATGAAACCAGTCCCTCACAGCATCACCTTCTTGAACTCCTGCACCAGGGGAGATGTGGTAGAATGGTAGGAGGTCCCATCCCCACGTGGATGAGTTCTCCCAGGCATAGGAATGTCTTCTAAACATGTGCATAGGGCCATTTAGATCCTAGCATGGAGCACCCGTGTTTCCACCTGAGTGAATGTGCCAAGGTCGGCAATAGGGCCCGCTGGTCCAGTCTCATTCGGATCTGCCCATTGAAAAAATGCATGAAATGAGGCTGGCCATAGGTAAGTATCTCAGTGCCAACAGCACCTGCTGCTTATATCCTACAATGTTTTTCTTATGAAGGATTTAGAACCTGGTAGGAGTGGGCAGGAGACTAGGAGAGTCAGTCTCCACTCTCCCTAAGAACCCAGAAGTTTGGCCTGATGGCTGTCCAGGGTTCTGATCTAGTGGAGCATTTCCAGGGAGCCAATTGGGCAGGAGATGATATTCTTGCTCCCTCCCTCATCGGTACCCCTTCTGGAGACCAGTGGGAGAGCCGGCCCTGCAGCCAGCAAAAGGAGAAAGAATCAGCAGTGACTGCTTCCTGCAGTAGGGTGCACTGCGCCAACTCTGCACGAGCTCTGTTCCTGCAGGAACCAAAGACCCTAGATCCAAACCAGTCCAATTTGACTCTCTTGGGGCTCCCTCTGTGTGCATTTCCAGTGCTGGAGTTCCAGCACGAGAAACTACTTGCACACGTGGCACCCACTCCAACAGGGTTTGCACACCAGGGCTGTCATGCCGGAGCTAGAGAGCCACCGCAGCGATGCTGAACCTTCCACAGGCATGATTCTTGGATTCATGGAGTCCTTGTATAAGAAACATGGCCAAGAAGTGGAGGTGACTAAGCAAATGGAAGGAGGACACATGCAAATAGGGACCAGCTCAGTCCTGCACTGAAGGCTGCAAAGTAAATGGGCGAGAGCATTGGAGGATGGGTCATGGAAACCCAATTGTGAGGCCAGTGCTCACGTCTCAGTTTTGTCCCATGAGGGTCGTCTTCTTCCCACATGGATTGTGGCCCTGCTGGTTTACCTCCCTTGGCTCTGTAAGCCTGCATGGGATGAGGAGACAAACAGGAGCAAGACCATGGGATGAAGAGGAGGGGGCAACCCCCACAAAAGACCCACAGGGGAGCTCTGCCCTGCCCTCCCATTTTGCTCTTGCACCATCTTTTTCTCATGTGCCATATAATGCATAGATTTCCTAATAGAATCATTTGGCAGCAAGGGAAAAAGTTCCTAAGATGTCACGTTGACCTAGAACAATAACCTGATTTCTTTCTTTCCTCCAGAGGAACTTGGGTCATTTTCAAGTTAATCCAAGTGGGGTGTTGGAAACATCTCCCACGTCTAATTGGCGGTCAGAAACATGGAGCTACATGGACAAATGTAGTTTGGCCTGCACCCCTGTGAGACTCAGTACTGAAGTGTTGCAGGGGACAACAGGTGACAGGTGCGCCTCATTTCCCTTAGAAGGCCCTCACAAGACTGATACTGGAAGGAGGGTCTCTTAAGCTTAGAGGAAAAGTTAAACTCTAACCTCATTCCCTTTAGAAATGAAAACATTTACAGAGATAAGCAAGACTCCAACCATCAGTGTGATTTCATGATGGATGGTTTTGCTGTTCCTAGAAATTCCTGTCATCCCTCAATGCCAAGACAACATTTTGCCAGGCACAGCATGTCAACTTGTGCCTTTATTCTGGGAATAATAGGACAGCGAAGAAGGCAAGCAGGGTGTGCGTGTGTGTGCGTGTGTGCATGCGTGTGTAAGAATAGCTTGAAAAGGATCCTAAAGGCTTCATTTCACTAAAAGGCAATGGCTGGATGTCATTTCAGAGAATCAAGTCAAAAGGGGGTGGAAGGAGGTAACAGTCGAGCAGGGCAGGCAACCAGAGGCAAATCTGCCACTGCAGAAGGAGCACGAGTCGGCTCAGCGAAAGAACGGATGTCACTCTCTCATCATTCCTTAGACTTCAAAGGAGTTCGGAACAGGCAGAAGAAAAAAACGTGCTAAGTCTTCAGAAGCAGCCCACCCACCTTCCAATCTCATTAAAATGTCATTTCCAGGTCAGGGCTGATACATTTAGGCAAATAAGTTTCTCTGCAAAGCAGGAACAATATGAAGACATTCCCAGACAATGCGGGCCTCACTCTTGTGAAGGCGCATGTTCTGTCTCTCTGCAAGAGGAACAGACATCGCTTGGGGAAGAAGGCAGGGCTTTGTTGCCGCCGCTTTCGGGCTGATGAGCTGCTCCTCCGGAATGCGATCACCTTCCTTGGGTTTGGGGAGATGCTCTGCCTGCGTGGCCAGAGAGGAGGGGCATTTCATTCTTTCTTGCTAACAGCATGCGCTAAAATGGAATTCTTACCTGAATGAATTTACTGGCTTACAGGGAATAGGGGAGAGAAGGAAAAATAAAAGAAAATACTGAGATTTTTCAGGAATACAGATACCTGTTAGCTCCTGATTTCCTTGTGCAAATCAGATTGACCCAAGAAAGAATAAAGCTGCAGTACTGAATACAAGCAGATTCAAGGTTTCTCTACGTAAAGCATTTAACCTGCTGTTTTACTGCTCTACTCTAGATTCTCTGTGAAGATCAGTGGAAAGTGGAAGATATTTCTCTCTCTGACTTTCTCTATGTTTTTTTTTTTTTTATCGTTCTTTTTCCCCTCCTCCGACCTACTTTATAATCTTACCCTGCTTTAATTAGTGCTTTGAGTCATTCCTGGCCATGTCGACGTTTATATATCCTGGGGAACCCACGGGGGCTGTTATTGGCGTGGTCACGGGCAATGGTCGTTACAACAATAGGGGCTTAACGTGTCCACGTAGAAGAAGGATGGACAGATGGCCGACACCTGTCCCTCCTTCTGATCCTGCCCCCAACCAGAGGGCGCCAGGTAGCCTTGTCAACCACCCCTCGGGTCTGACGGTGCTGCTGCTCAATGCCAGGTCGATCAATAATAAATCTTCCCTCATCCATGACTTGATTGTGGATGAGGGGGCCGACCTGGCTTGCATAATGGAGACCTGGGCGGGAGAGGGAGGGGATGTTGCCCTCTCCCAGTTGTGCCCGCCCGGGTATCTGGTTCAACACTGTTCACGCCCAGAAGGGAGAGGAGGGGGAGTCGCGTTGGTTTACAGAGCCTCCATCTCTCTCACGGGTCTTCCGGTCCCTTTGAGACCAGGGTTGGAGTGCCTCTACTTGGTGTTGGGCGAACGAGACAGATTGGGGATTCTATTGGTGTATCGTGCACCTTTCTGCCCAGCAGTCTCCCTATCTGAGCTGACAGAGACCGTCTCGGATCTGGTGTTGAGGACCCCCAGGATGTTGGTCCTGGGGGACTTCAATCTCCATGCCGAGTCTGGACTGACCGGGGCGGCTCAGGACTTCATGGCCTCTATGACGGCCATGGGCCTGTCTCAACACGTCACTGGCCCTACCCATGAACGTGGACACACTCTGGACCTGGTATTCACGACGGGGCAGGTAGAGGATGACCTGAGGGTGAAGAACTTATGTTTGACTCCCCTGTCATGGTCAGATCACCTCCTGGTGAGGTTTGTGCTCGAGAGCGGCCTCTCCCTCTATAAGAGTGCGGACCCGATTGTATGGGCCCGCCCCCGGAGCCGGATGGATCCGGATGGATTCCTGGGGGCCCTGGGGGAGTTTCCGGCGGACAAGACTGGTGCTCCTGTCGAGGCTCTGGTCGAACTGTGGAACGGAGAGATGACCAGGGCTGTGGACACGATCGCTCCTAAGCGTCCTCTCCCACCGGGCAGAGTCCGCTCTTCCCCTTGGTATACACCTGAATTCCGGGTGATGAAGCGAGCTGGGAGACGGCTAGAGCGTAGGTGGAGGAAATCACGGGATGAATCTGACCGAACACACTTGAGAGCCCACTATCGGGCCTATGCTGTGGCGGTGAAGGCGGCGAAAAAGAAGTTTTTTTCCGCTTCCATTGCCTCCTCACAATGCCGTCCAGCAGAGCTTTTTCGAGTGGTGCAAGGCCTGGTTCGCCTGGGTCCTAAGGAAGATCCGATGCCACCCTCAAAGGCCCGCTGTGACGACTTTGCCAGGCATTTCAGGGAGAAAATCGCTCAGATTCGTCACGAGCTGGACTCCACTAATGAATCAGAGGTCTCTGAGGAGTCGCCAATGCCACCGTCTGGTCCAAAATTACTGGAGGAATTTCAATTATTGCGGCCCAATGATGTGGACAAGGTGCTTGGAAGAGTACGTCCCACCACTTGCCTATTGGATCCTTGCCCGTCTTGGTTAATAAATAACTCCAAGCACGGGATTGGGACCTGGATTTTGGAAGTGGTTAACGCTTCTCTGAGGGAGGGTCGAGTGCCTGCCCCTTTAAAGGAGGCGGTAATACGACCGGTCCTGAAGAAAGCGTCACTGGATCCAGAGATGGCCACTAACTATAGACCTGTGGCCAACATCCCGTTTCTGGGCAAGGTGCTGGAGCGAGTGGTGGCGGGACAACTCCAAGCACTCTTGGAGGAAACTGATTATCTGGATCCTTTTCAGTCCGGCTTCAGACCCGGGTACAGTACTGAATCTGCCTTGGTTGCCCTGTACGACGACCTGTGCAGGGAGAAGGACAGGGGGAGTACATCCCTGTTGGTTCTTCTGGACCTCTCGGCGGCTTTCGATACCATCGACCATGGTATCCTTCTGGATAGACTTGCGGGATTGGGGGTTGGAGGCACTGCTTTGCAGTGGTTCCGCTCCTATCTCGACGGTCGATTCCAGAAGGTAGTGCTGGGGGACCATGTCTCTACGTCATGGCAGCTATGCCATGGGGTACCACAGGGCTCCATTCTATCCCCTCTGCTATTTAACATCTATATGAAACCGCTGGGAGAGGTCATCAGGAGGTGTGGGCTGCGGAATCATCAATACGCTGATGATACCCAGCTTTACCTCTCATTCTCTACTAATCCAGGTGAGGCAGTGGTTGTGCTGAACCGGTGCTTGGCCGAGGTAAGGGAATGGATGAGGGCCAATAAACTGAAACTCAACCCAGACAAGACGGAGGTCCTGTTGGTTGGCGGATCGGGTTTCGGAGAGGGTGGATTTGACCTGGTCCTGAATGGTGCAACACTCCCTCTTAGGGATAAGGTCCGCAGCTTAGGAGTACTCCTCGACCCGGAGCTTTCTTTGGAAGCTCAGGTGACAGCGGTAGCAAGGAACGCCTTCCTTCAGCTTCGGCTGATTAATCAGCTGCGCCCCTACCTGGAATACGACTGCCTGGCGACGGTGACACACGCGCTGGTGACTTCCCGCCTAGACTTCTGTAACGCGCTTTACGTGGGGCTTCCCCTGAAGACAGTCCGAACACTTCAATTGGTGCAAAATAGAGCTGCCAGGTTGCTGACGGGGACGGGGCGTTATGCTCACATGACTCCAGTCCTCCATCAGCTTCACTGGCTTCCCATTGAAGCCCGGGCCCAATTCAAGGTGTTGATTATGACCTACAAAGCCCTAAACGGCTTGGGTCCTGGCTACCTGAACGAGCGCTTACGTCCGTATATGCCCGACCGCCCTTTGAGATCTGCGGGAGAGTCCCTTCTCCGGGAACCCTCCATGAAAGAAATTAGGAGAGTAAGTACCCGGAGGAGGGCTTTCTCTGTGGTGGCGCCCAACCTATGGAATTCACTCCCCAAAGAGGTCCGCCTGGCACCGTCGTTACTGGTTTTTCGGCGCCAGGTAAAGACCTTTTTATTTAAACATCATTTCAATTGTTAAAACATATGATCTGGCCTGGGCAACTTCTTCTTCCTTCTCTTTCTCCTCCTATATTTTTATTTTATACTGATAATTTTAATTTTGTATTTGTAAATCAATGTATTTTTTGTATTGTTATATTTAATGGTAATTTATTATGTACTATTGTATTTCAATGTATTTTATCATGTTGTAAGCCGCCCCGAGGTTTCGGCAAGGGGCGGCATAGAAATGTTATAATAATAATAATAATAATAATAATAATAATAATAATAATAATAATAATATGTACTGTTATGCAACCACAAGGTGCTTGCTGCACCACCCAGGGAGTGGGAAAAGGCATGTTTCCGCTGCAGGATTTCCAAATAATAACAGACAAGGTCCTGGTGGATGATGACCTTGTGCAAAACAGTTGCAAACTGCTATGACTGAAAAATCATGAATGGACAATCAATGCTTCATGTACAGAAACTTCCAATGTGTTCACATGCTTGTTTGTTTACACTGCAGGTTCAACCGAGAGAATTGTGTGTGCTTGCAATGGTGACTGTGCTGAAAGTTCCATAAATGTTTCCTTTCAAAGAGCAGGAAGAATCTTTTTCCTGTTAAGAGTAGCACTCCCCTAGGAGTGACCCTAACATGCTGGAGGTGTAGACCACCAAAGCTAGCCGTGGGTGGCGGCAGCAGCCACCTTGGTGCCTGCCTATTGCTTCTTCCTCTTCTGATTTTGACCCTCTTTCTAACACTCCCATGTTGCCCTCGCCAAAGCACTTGGGTTGTCCACTCCTGTTCCAGCAGAAGCAGGAAGAATAACACGAGAGGGGAGACCAAGTTTGAACAAGAGTGATGGTGATCTCAAGTGATGAAATAGCACATCCCATGTAGAACTGGAATTCCTGGTCGGACCAGAATTTCTTCTCATGGTTCACAGTCCCACATCTTTGTCCCATTCCCCCACCCCCCATGAATTCAAGAATAGTTTATGCATATTTCTCAAAGGACACATTTTTGAATGCAGAGTTTTCAAATGTATGCATCTTGTAAAAGCATTTTTTCACATAGATAAATCACACAGCCAGCTTATAAATGTGCAGACTTCAACTGCAGATAGCATCTGAGTCCATGTGGAATCTTCATGTTGCAAACTGGGTAAATCCTGATAAAAAATGAAACAAACTTTTTCATACATCTCTAGTTTCACCTTTGATCACCTTTGTGTTAGCTCTAGTGCAGACTAAATTAATGAGCATCCCTGTAATGGCATCCATTCCTGACAATGGCATGCATATCACCATCAAAATATTGCCTGATTTAGGCCTAAATGGCCGTGTGTTCATATAGTCAGTGTGTGTGTGTGTGTGTCCCAGAAGTTAAGAGGAAAGCAAACTTTTCCCTCTCCACATTTGTCTTAACTTCAGGAAAATGCATGTATCTTGAGTTCCCTTCTGTGAGCACCTCAACATCCAGAGGAGGGCGTTCTCTGCGGTGGCGCCCAACCTATGGAATTCACTCCCCAAAGAGGTCCGCCCGGCACCGTCGTTACTGGTTTTTCGGCGCCAGGTAAAGACCTTTTTATTTAAACATCATTTCAATTGTTAAAACATATGATCTGGCCAGGGCAACTTCTTCCTTCTCTTTCTCCTCCTATATTTTTATTTTATACTGATAATTTTAATTTTATATTTGTAAATCAATGTATTTTTTGTATTTTTGTATTTAATGGTAATTTATTATGTACTATTGTATTTCAATGTATTTTATCATGTTGTAAGCCGCCCCGAGGTTTCAGCAAGGGGCGGCATAGAAATGTAATAATAATAATAATAATAATAATAATAATAATAATAATAATAATAATAATTTCCCAGCAGGGTAAAGTTGCTTGAACTCTTCTAGTGTCGCTTAAGATAGACCAGTTCAGCATACTTTGGAACTGCTTCTGCCTAGATCACAATGTCCCTCCCTGAGAGCAAGAAAGGGTGCTGCCATTTGCTTAGTTCAGCCCCCTTTCCCCGTTAAACTGTGAATAATCAAAGAACAACCGCAGACCCTGCCTGCAACAGCACATAACACCACAAAAAGAACTGCGGTGTTGCAAGACATCGCTACACAAACAGCTTGCAGTTCTCTCTCTGTGTCTGTGTGTGTCTCCCCACATCTCTCACACCTCCCCAGAGAGAGGGGGGCCTCAGATGACCCTCCCCCAGCACTCTTCCAAATGAATGCTACTGTTCTTGCGTGCCAGTCATTTGTACTCACAGTAATATGGGGATAAAGGATGGCATTTGACTTGCATTTTCATTGGCAGGTTGATTTTTATAAGCTCCATAATTCAAACGGCTCATCTACTTTGGGGTGGATGCACTGGTACTCAATCACACTTACCTTGAATTCTTGCTTTCTCTGTTGAAGAAGTCTTTATGCGAAAACGCCTTGCCTTTCCTCACTCCTTTTGTTTGCCTGCTTGTTTTTGGTTTTGTTTTCACAATTTGTGTTTGCATATGAATAGGAAAATGTAGAAATGGATAAATCTGTCAATTCTGGTTTCTCTCAGCTTCCTGTCTTTAACTTTAAATTTAGTATATCTCATAGTGAGAAAATTAATTTGGCTCAATTTGTCCTAAATTTTGAGACATCTTTTAAAGCTCACATAAAAATTTGCAAGTCATTTTGTGCTCATCTCTTCTCATGGGTGCATTTTTGCCAGATAAATACACATTTTTCTAAGCGAGATTTTCAATATATTTAAAATGTTATTTCCCCTAACATATGCATCGTACAATCGGTTGTCCTTTTTGGATCTTCATTGCAAAATTCAGAAAAGAAGTGCGAATTTTGAAGGAAAACTGAGGTTTGGTGCACATAGTCATTCAAAAACATATAATTAAGTTGGGATTAATTGTTCCTTTTTCTAGTTTGCCTTCCTGGGAAAGGGCACATTTTAGACAGTTGACTTTTAAGTGGGATACAGAACTGTTACAGTAGTCCGCTATGGCAGCAGAATGATTTGTGTAACTATATTGGCACAGTTTGATGCAAAAGAAGACTCCCTGTATTCAAAGGCTTACATCCAATATACGGCTAGTGGGAAAATGTTCCTGGCCCACCGTGGTTACATGTTCAGTTGCACACATAGCAGAAGCAAACACGGAACATGTTGCACCTGGATGGTCAGAAAAGCTTCTGTAAGCAGGATCCAAGGCTTGGATTTGATGCTTAAGCAAGGACAGAATGGAGTCTCCGCAATCAAGAGAAACGTTGGGTTGGAAGAATGACACCAATGGATGCAACCTTTTATCATCAGACATTGCAGGGAATATTTAGCAAATTGTGGGAGATTCTTTGGAGGTCTTCATAGCCTGCCTGAGATTCTACCATTCTGAATACTCTGGTGTCTTCCACAAACTCTGTTAGCTAACTGCTCTCTCAGAAAAATCACCAATGAATAAATTTGGTTACTACCCCGAGTATCTGCACCACATATTGCAGATTCTCTTATTTCTGCACCACAGTAAGTCTTTCTGTACTTTGTTTCCCCAGTGCACCAGAGCTTGTCATCTTTTATTCTTCCTTGACTTTCTTCTTTTGCCCTGTTTCATAACTCTCCTGCCTGCTGAGTTTGGCATCGTTAGCACACATGACTTTCCATCCTTCAGTACTTCTCATGCTAAGGAAAACTCAGACACATGTGTCTAGACTGCAACAGGTGAGGGAAAAATTCTATGCCCAGATAATGGTAATAGAGGGCTATTAAGTTTCACATACATTAACCTGTAATACAGCATGCTTTTATTTTATATATTTATATCCCACCTTTTTCTAGCAAGGAGTACATGGTGACTTACAGAATCTTCTGTTCCTCTGTATTTTATGAACACAAGATCCCTGTGAGGTAGGTAAGGCTGAGAGTAAGTGACCAGCTCAAGGACATCCAGTAAACTTCAGGACTAAGTGGTGACTGGAACCCAGATCTCCCAAAAGCCAATCCCATCTCTACCCATTTCATTATACTGGCAACCATTAAGGGATGGTATATATGAGATCTGACCTGCCAGAGTTTCTTAGAATATTTCTCTTTATTTCCAGTTCTTTTTTAAAAACTTGAAATAGATGGAATACATAAATTCCCTCTTGATTAATTTCTTCATTTCCTAATTTGTGAAGCTTTAATTGTAGCTCTTCTGCTATTTGCATCACCAACTGCATAACATCTCCCGAGATGCATTTGCGAGCTCTGTTTCATCAGGGCATAAGCAGGTGCAGCTAGGAAAGGAAAAAGGCTTGGCTTTCTTATTTCAGAAGTGTGCAATTATTATTGTGCTGTTGGGGAGGGGCAGCAATAGCAGCTGGCACAGAGATTGTTCGAAAAGGTAAAGCAGCACAGTCAAGCTATTGACCACAATCCATTGGAAATAAATTAATTCTATTCACTTCAGTGGGAAAGAGATAGCATTTCCTTAATTCTTTCCCATGGGAATAAAATGTGACTCACTTAAATGCGCTTTATTTTGTCTGAAGCATCATTATTTTACAGTATGTGTTACAAAGTTCCAGGATCTCAGATCTTTCCCAGACTTCCATCAAGAATGGATGGCTCTGCATCCAGCATATACCTGCTTTGTCAGCATCAGATGCAGTCATCCCAGGATGAATTTCTGTTTCCATTCTTATCACATGAATGGCTTTATAGATGATTGGACTGTAAACGAACACAATCAGAAATACAGTTCATTATAATTCTGAAATGTTTTGCCCTGAAGCAGTCCCTGCTAAGGCAATGGTGTTTCCACTGCACTGAGTGACAGTATGAGCAAGAGTTATCCAACATCAGAGCTGTTCCTGAGATGCATTGTGGAGCTTCATTCTGTTGGAATGGGCAGAGTTGTTTGCTTTATTATAAGAGCTCACCAGAATTTACCCATATATTCAGAAATGCGATGGCAATAATTTGACTTTTTTTAAAAATAGGAATGTGAAAGATAATGATTATATGCAGCTTTTTCTTGGGTCCTTTGAGTCCTTGATTCAACGTCATGAACCTGTACATAGAGAGTCAATCATTTAGAGCCACATCTGGTCCTTCCCTACTGTTTATATATTCTCCTGTCTCTCCACCGTGTTTGCATAAAAGAAGGCAGACTTCAATGGGAGAGGTGGCTGACTTTGATGGTGAAAAATCCTGGAGAAACAGCTACTTGAGGGTCATCTCAAGTTGTGCTACTAAGCATACATGCATCCCCAAACTAGAGCAACTGGACAATTGTGCAGGAATCTGTGCACATTCCACAGAGATGGAATGTGCCTGGGGTACCTGGGGTACATCCTTTGCAGTTCAAACATAAGAAAAATGTGTCACTCCATACCCTGTATCTCTTCTACATATAGACTTGGCTACCCATGTGTCTTCATCTGCTTAAGGTTTTATAGATCTGGATTAAAAGGCATTTTCTTTTCCAGCACCTGGACTTCTCGTCTCCTCTTGATCCTAGAACTGCAAAGTCTAATATAGAATAAACAATCAAACAGTAATTTTTCAGCCTGTCCTTTTCAGGGACTGTGGATCTGGACTATACAGTTTGGAAACAGACTACCCAAGAGACTGCCTCCTCTCCTGAATCCTTGCCTGGGTCTTAAAATCTTTGGAGAGACCCTGCTAATATCGTTGTCTTCCCAGAAGTTGGTGTGAGAAGTGCTGTTCTGGGCGAGGGTTCCCACACTGCTTTCAGGCAGCTGTGTGATAAGCGAGGCAAGGTTTGCTCCTACTCCACTTCAGGACAGTCATGTAAGCAAGTCTATTGGGTGTGATGATCTTTTATTATTGCTATTACTGTTTTTAATTGTGTTCCAATGCATTTATTTTCAATTATGCTTTCTTTGCTACTGGAAGCCATCTTGAGTGACATATTCTTGGTGAAAACTGAAATGTCAAAGCAATAAATAATCAAAGCAATAAGTAAAAATGCAGAAATGAGTGCTTGTCAATTCAGCTTTGCTCTCTTCCCTTCACAAAGTATGGATGTAGCCACAGATCAAGCCAAAACAACAAAATGGATTAGAACCTGTGGCACAACCAGAGGCAAGGCAAACAGAAAGCAGGCTTCCCAGATGGACAAACCTGTCCCCACCTCAGGTAGCTATCGTAAGGAACGGACAGGAAAGGACAGGAAGGGAAAGGACAAGACGGGACAGGACAGGTTTCCTCAGAAATAAAGGGCTCTTCCTTTCAAGTTCTTAACTTTGATATCAGCAGTACCCTACATTTGCTCAAATACTCACTCCTAAACTTGGTGAGTAGGCATTTTTGATTACAGATAAGGGAAAAAAGACTATAACAACAGTAGATGGCCACACAGTAATCTGGAAATCTAAAATTAAATATTTAATTAGAACTTTGATTTTGCTTTCAAGATAGGTGGCATTGCACAGGCTATATTACAATCTTTTATACTCTTTTGCCAAAAAAATTACTGTATATTTTAAACAGGCCACTTCAATATTAATACATGTGTAATAGGTTCAGAACTGAAAATTCAGCTAAGGATGGTGCATTTTACAGTATTGGGAAAAAATTACAGGATTTTTTTTCCATTTGTATTGTAAAAACATTTTTTAACAATTTACCTACATTAATCAAAAAGTACAGCATATTTAATAATTTTACAAATTTTTAATAAAAAATATATCTCTGTACAAAAAAGTTCTTTTGCACCTACTTCATGTCACAGCAGCATGTCGTGAAATGGCAGAATGGGATACTGGGAATGAAAATTAGGTCGACTTGATCATAATGCCAGCTTCCCCCCACCCCCTTCTTTAATAACAGCTTTGTTTGTTTCTTTACAAAATATATTACAGAAGAAAAAAAATTATTGCAGCTAGCCTGGAGAAAGGCAAGATGGGTGATACAAGCAGCAGATTTAAACAGCTTTGAAGCACATAACCTGTTTAGGATTGTTATTTCTTACAGCAATTTCTTTTTAGCTTTTGCTTATCGTAATCCATCTGCTACTTCTTGGGGAAGAGTCAACTGCAAATACCTCACAGAGAAGAATCCATGACTGCCTTGGCATGATGACACAACTACAGTTGGAGAGACCCCCAGTTCTGATATTCCAGTCACTCACTCAAGCCCTACTCGAGTGAGTGGATTTTGGGTGGCACTTTGAGAATCTGGGCAAGTAGGCGCGTGCATCGTATGTGCGTCTGGACATGTATGGAACCTTGGAAGAGAGGGGAAGAGATGGGAGATCTAACCTGGCCAGTGTGATACAATGCTCCCATAAGAAAAATAAAAGGAACCAAAAAGTTTCAAGAGATAGGCACAGAGGTGACACAGAAGAAAAAGAAACCCTCACAACCTACCTTCATCAGGCATGCCTGTGTTTCCAGATATGCTGTGGATACAAAGCAAAGTTTGGATCTGCAGTTCTTCTGAAATAAAGCATTAAGTACCAACAGAAAATCTGAGTGTGTCCAAACTGGCTGTTTTGTCTGCATTAAGTTTTCATGAATTATTATTCTAATGTAAACAGCCCTGTTGTTTGAGCAGTCCTTGTTCCAGCAATTATGCTTCACTAGCATAAGTCATATCAGAATTGAGTTTTCAGGATCTGAAGCAGGGGTGGGCAACTTCAGCTGTTCCAGGCACCAGTTTTCAACCCTACAACTTCCAGGGAACTGGATCTCTCCCTGCTGCTGACATTGCCACCACTGCACAGCCAAATCTGGTAGAGTAGCAGCAGCAAAAAGCAGCCAGTTTCTAATAGCCCCGCTTCACTGCCACTGTGGAACTGGGCTTTGGTGGGAACAGTGGGGTGGGGGGCTTGTGAAAAAGACTGGGGGCTGCATGCAGCCAACAGGCCATGTGTGCCCCATGCCTATCTTAAAGAATGAAATGCAAAAGACTGCCATCCTAATCACATGAATTCTTCTGGTATATGACGGGGCTCCTTTGCCTGAAAGGCGGTCCCCATTCATTTCAGTGGAGAGAGCCGATCATGCGCATGGACTTTCTCGTGTGCCGCTCAGTCCACTGGAATTGCCCATATACAAGAAATCCATTTCCACATATGAATGCACATTGGTCTCTGGACTGGGATATATGCTGATAACAACAGTGTATTATAAAACTTTCATTCTTCTTACTCTTCTTCCAGACAGGGTAAGAACTAGAAAAATCCATTCTTCCTTATAATCTTGTACTTTTCTGAATGACTTTGGTTACTTCTGCCATTACTACTGTGTAAATAAAGTGACTCCAAAGGCAGCAATGCAAGGTTTTCTCTCTCCAGTTGACAACAGTGCGGGCCACCTAGGAAGTAATGGTGTAGCCATTTTATCTGGTCACTGTTGCCCTTCCAGAGGATGCAACAATCTGTTGGATATCATATAAAATTGTAAACACATATGGAATAGGAAAAGACATCATGTGCATCTACAGCAAAGCAAAAATGTCCAGATGTGTTCTAACTTTATAATGTTAAACCATTTTAAATCCACATAAACAGCTAAATATATTGGTATTGCTGGTATCTTCCATCAAAACTATATAAGGTTTTCTACTTTGATCAAAGATTGCCCTGCAAACTTTTCCTTGCTATTTAACATAAACTTCTTTTCTATGAATGCTTATTTTTGGTGATTTGTTTAGTTACTAGACTCTCACACAGGGATACAGCAAAACTTGTGGGGTAATCTTGGTCGGGATCCAAAGAGCTACCTTAGACAGCCAAAGGCTTGGACTTAGTCACTGCTATTTTTGTTTTTAATTTTTGAACAAGAATGGAGTATTGCCCCTGCCATATCGCATTCTGCCTTTGACAGCCCACTTCATTTCAAAAAGCAGTTTCATGTGGCATCTAGGAAACACACGCCCATTCATCCTTTGGCCACGTAGAACTATTTGTGCGGCTCTTTGGAACCTGGCCTACATACTGACTTGAAGCAAGTTTGGGTATTGGAATCCCCAAAGAAAGCTTTCTTTATGCACTTAATGTAGGGGGCAAATCAACGGCGACATTCAATATCCTAGTCCCACTGAAGCCGGCACAAATAACCCCAGTGCAAACGTCAACTGAGCCATGCTATAACAGCGCAGGCTACACCATGCCCGGAGGCAGCAGTCCAGTGCGCAAACGCATGCGCTACAGTCCCATCAGTAGCCTATCTGGACGTCATCGCAGAACTGTCCGCAGGACTGCGGACTAAAACTGAACGTGGTTGTTGACATATAGTGGATTAGATTAAATTAGTAGCGTTATGGCCAACATTTGGGGCATGATGAGGCATCAGGGAATTGTGGAGTATGGCACATGCGCTGCTCCCCATGCCTCGTCTTCACCCTGCTCTCCTGGACTGAAGAGGAAGGAGCAGCAGAACCGGATGGGGCCACGGGAGGTTTTGCTCCCGCTCAGCACGGTCACTGGCTCTCTTCTCCTGGGCCACCAGTGGCACCTGTGCTGAAGCTGGGCTGTCCGTCACTCAGTGTGTGTGAAAGGCTCAGGCAACTGAACGGCCCGTCGATGCTTTTTATCATTTTTGTTTTGTGAAGGAAGGGGCTCTTTTCACTGCTTTACTCTGAAAAGTCCTCTAAATCTCAAACTTGCTCTGTCAAGCTGTATGATTACAAAAGCATTAAGCAGTATTGGTTAAAAAATGTAGCCAAGGCATCCATTCGCACACACATGC
This sequence comes from Varanus komodoensis, assembly GCF_004798865.1. Classification (NCBI taxonomy): domain Eukaryota; kingdom Metazoa; phylum Chordata; class Lepidosauria; order Squamata; family Varanidae; genus Varanus; species Varanus komodoensis. Next base: position 27,091,461 of record NW_025335269.1, on the reverse strand, counting down.
ACGCGCGCGCGCACACACACACACACACACACACACACACACATATATGCACATATCATGGAAATGTCTAATGGCTGCAGCGGTAAGTTCATACATAAAATGTGGCTGGAATTAACATATGCTACTGCAATGCATTTGTATGCTCAATGTAACACCAGAAATCAATGTAACTTCACAAGGAAGAAAAAAAAAAGATGGAAAACAAATGCGAAAGGGAAGACTGTATTATGAGCACAAGGCCCACAGGCTTTATGAATTATCTAAAATAAATTACTATTAACATTTTGTACAAGGCAAGCCACAGTAGCTGCCTAACTCCCCTGCTGTTATAGAGTGTGATCCTGACAATAACGAATGATGCTGGGAAGGAAGATTGGTAAACATGGAATTCCCCCCCACCCCTCATCTGGCTGGCTTGTACTGGTGTCTACAGAGAAGATAAACCGAAATATGGTTTCTTAATGATAACAAACACCCTACCAGAACTAAGGAAAGGGGGTGCTGGGGAACACACACTCTAGGAAAAATTATCATGGCATGTTTCACTGGAAAAACAGAAAGAAAAAAAAGACAAGTCATGCTTATATACAATGAATAGTGTGTATAAACCCTGTATAATTGTTTTTTAACCAGTATCTTACTCAGTCATTCATACCACACTAGTGCAAAAAATTGTGCATTAACATTTTGCAATACAACAGCTGACTGGGAAGTTTGTAGACTGCCTAATGTGTGAACATCTGAGATATACTGTAGGGTTGTTCTAACCGAACACGATTTCAATGGTAAAGCATTTTGTAGATGTGTGCAGACCCCAAGGAAGGTTGACTTCTCTTTCAAGAATGTTTCTTGTTTCTTCGTCTTCTCCTTCTTCTCCGTCTTGTTTGTGTTTAAATCTTCTTCAGAATGTTCTTATTCCTGGGGATAATTTATGGTGCTATTGTTTATCACAGTTCCCAAAGGAGTGATCCAAGTGCCCAGAAGATTGCATTGAAAGGCATCCAGCCACATACAAATGTGAAAGTCTGAGGCATTTAAATATGACAGATGGTTATGACTTGGCAGTCTTCCTTCAAAGTGTGCCTTGATTTGGAGCAAATGCAGCCAGGTATTTCATATCCACCTTTGAGATGAAGAAACGATCTTGGTCTTGATTCCCCAGAAGACTGACGTTTTACCAGAAAGCCTCGCTGCATCTATGCTGATCGATGTGAAAGATTCCAGCAACGAAGCCAAGAGAAGAAGGGAAACTGGTATATGGCACCAAAGGAATTACTGCTTGTCCATCAGAGGTATGGCTATGACTCAGTCAAATTGGGCACTGAAGGCTATACCACTGTACAAACTGTGTTCAGAGTTGTGTCAAACCGCACAGCTTTTGCCTCTGTGGGTTTCAAGTTTGTATCATACATAGGGTTTTCAAATGATGCCTGTCCATTGCTGTTTTCATGTCCAGCATAACCATTGTACTGTACTTTTGGTCTTGTTCTGGAAGGTTAAAGAAAGGAGAAAAGTCTGAGTTTCAGTCACAGCACATAGCACAGCTAAGTCACAACCAAGTGATTTGTACCACAAGAACCAGATCCTAGTTCACAGGTATCCAAAAGAGCACAGACACCGCATCCGGCCCACATCAGTGCATGGACTAAGAACGTAGTTGGGATCTTCCCCGCTGGACTTGTCCAGAGGTCCTAGAGGGTAAAGCCAGCTTGGACACTTGAGATACACAAACTGGCCTGACTTTACCAGTCAGCATGAGGGTTCTCTCCATGTCCCACCCCTATCTCAAGTAAGAAGGGTGATTGCATCCAGGATGTTCCATCCATGGAATGTTTTACCGCTCCCCCCAGGAGGGAGGAGGGTGAAACACTTTTGACACCAAACTAATACTTTTTTCTAATTACTTCAACTAGGAGCAGAATCTGTTTCTTCAGTTTTCTTGAATTTCTGTGCCACTGTTTCACTGTTGTTCCTTTGGTTTTGCACTGATTTTTATGTCCATTTATAGTAATTTAATATTAAACTGAAAATATGGTGAAAGAAAGGAGACCTTTGTGAGGGGCTCTTCTTCGAAGACTGTCATCTTCACAGGCTTTTGGTGGCATCTCAAGAGAGGCCATGGGCGGGGTGGGGGGGGCTGCTCCAGGGCTGTGGCAATCCTTCCCCAAAGAGCATACGTTTGATCCCTTTACCATCCTTCTGTCAGCAATGACTGCTTTATTAAAGGATAAATACAGGCCATTAGCCTGTAAGTGGGCCTGGTAATTTTTACTTTGTCATTGTTCTTTTAAACTTGACTTTAATGTATGCTTGATTGTTTTTAATCAATTTTAATTGTTCTGTAAGCTGCTCAACTGCCATCTTTTTGGTAGAAAAGCAGAGCACAAATAAACCCCTCAATTAATATATAAAAATAAGAACCATGGCATTGCTTTATTCACAGTATTTCCCAGTGGCACATGATATCACTAAAGCACCCAGCACCCAGCTCCTATACTCTCATGCTTCCATGCATGGTCTGTGTGTGTGTGTGTGTGTGTGTGTGTGTGTGTGTGTGTGTGTGTGTGTGAGAGAGAGAGAGAGAGAGAGAGAGAGAGAGAGAGAGAGAGAGAGAGAATAAGCCAAGCATAACAAGCTGGATCATCAAATTTGGCGATTCCTATTATTACAAATGACAGAAACAATGAAAGCCTGCTATAGGTAGGCAGAACCCTTTAGAAAATGTTACAGTTTGACAAATTATATCTCTTGCTTCTTGTGGAAAGGAAACAGATGCAAAGGCTGTGACAAGGAAAGGATGAACCCTTATTAACAGTGCCATTCATAATATTTTCTACTAGTAATATAGGAAAAATTATTCATTTTAGTAGTCAGCTATTCAATTTGTTAAACTGCAGGGCAAAAATACTCTGGTTTCTCTGCTAGACTGAATCATTCATCCCAGCTATATTGAACTAAGCAGTTCAAGAAACGTAGTAGGAGATGCTGCCAAAAGTGGAATGTAACAGATGGGAATTGCTTCCTGGTAGGTGCTGAATGTTTTCATTCCAGTACTTAAGAGCCTGCTAAATGGCAAGAAATACCTTCAATATTATTTCCCATTTTGGCCATTTTTAAAATGGATTTCAAGAGCTACAAACAGCTGTGATATTTCAGAATTTTAGCAGTGGGATTTAGTACCCACTGCCATGATGTACAGAATAGAAATCATCTCCCATGCTACTTGCTTTGGCAGCCTATCCGGGGGGAAAAGGGCTCCAATTTCGCTGTCAGTTACCAGGTGCATAACTTATTAAGCATAGGCAGAGGGTTTTGGTGTGCGCAGGGGTCACAAGGATACAAAGAGCGTTGCACAAGCAAGATATCCCCCCGTAAGGTCAGGATCAAGGAAGATTTCATGTCCAAGGTCCAGACTGGCACAAGCGGCTAGTCTCTGCTCCTTACTTGTGCCTAAGTACCCCACATTTCAAGTGGAAGCAACACACAACCTCACAAAAGCTCTCTCCGTTTGAAGCAGACCAAAACAAGGCACAGGAGCTGCTGGAAAAGAAATACCAAAACCCAAACTTGTGCAAAGCTATGTGTTCACACGGAGAATATGTCAACATTCTGCTGCACATGTGTTATGTTGTAAGTTTTACAAAGGCAGAGCTGTAACAAAAAGATAACCAAGGCTTAATCTGTTACTAGTGTGTAGAAACTTTTGGTTCAGCTCTTTATCCAGGTTCTGAAGCAGTTAGCACACTTACTAATGAAGGTGAATATGCCCAGGTTTTTGATAATTAGGTTCCTATCTTTCATGCAGATGGATAAAAATCAGTTTAAAAAAATAAAAAATAAAAATGGAATTAGATGTAAATCAGATTTTTATTTAAATTGGATTTTTTTAAATAAAATGCTTTTTGGATAAAAATCTATTAAAAGTTAGTTTTCTATTTAACATATATTATAATCCAAAGGTTACTCATCATAAAATAAGGATTGGTTTTCAATTGTATAGCATGAGGCTGAATATTCATGCAATGTTTAAATGCTTTGGTAAATGAATTCTATTAATACATTCACAATATCATGCTCTTCCTGCGGTTTTCGTAAGGCTATTGGGAACTTTTTCTATCTAGAAGATATTATCAGATGCTAGTAGCAATTTGTGTCTGGAGAGATCACATGCCTCTTCTTCACAGAAAAAAATGTTATAAAATAAACATATGGAATTGAGAAAAATACCTTAAGTCCATTGTTCAGGATCAGTGTACATAGATTTACATGTACCTCTAAAGTGCTTAGTTTCAAAAAAATCATTGAATAGAAGATTGTTGAGAGTGGAATATATCTATACAAGGAGCTAAGTTTGAGGAGTGAAGGAGGAAATTATAAACATTATTCTTTCCCTAGAGGAAGAAACCTATTATGGTAGCAGACTGTAAGAGAGACCCAGTTTGGTATTATTTTAATGAAGTCCCTCTACCAATGGGTAAGGCAGGCAGGCATGCAAATTACATAGAAAGCCATGCTTTAAATGAAGCCTCTGCTTTCATGTCTAAGTACAGTGATACAAAAATGAAAATATTGTTCTGAATCCCTACCACTGCTATAACAGAGGAAGTCATGGCACTGAAGCCTGTGATGAGGGCTAGATCCATTTTCAGACTATCAAGTAACATAAAATGAGCAGCTAGCCACCAGTTTCCAATGATAATCTCAATGTATTGCAGAACAAAAGACAAGTATAAAGAGAAACATGTTATTATTAGAAAAAAGCCTAAAAATCGATTCATTGTTTAATGCCCTAGACCCAGACAAAATAACAGAGAAATGCTTTCTATTTTAAAGCTGTTTATTTAGACATTCAGTAAAAGATTGACCCTTATTTAATATGGACATTTAAATGCAAAAAAAAAAAAAAATCAAAAGGCACAAAAAGCCACCTCAGTGTTATTTATAGCACACAGAAAAGGAATGAAAATAATAATGTACTACCATAGGACAATTAATTTTTGGTAGGAGTCTTCAAGAATCATCACCCTAGTCCCTTTTCATTTCTTATCTGCAAAGCTGCATACACACATGTGGCAATCTTAAAATAATGTCTGTCAAAAAGATAGATTTATTCTGATATGCCCAATTCTCACATTAGGAGATGTTATGCCAACTCAAGCAGCAGTTGCTATAAGCTCACTCAGCATGTATTAGTAGATTCATTATGGGTTGTTTCTCTATCAATTTATAGATTCTAAACTTCTATAATGAATGTTCATAGGCACCAGGAGGGAAGAAGCACATTTAAAATCCAGCCCAGCCATTTTTTCAAGTTCTAAGGAAACATACTTAATTTCGGTTGGATCACCCCCACAACCATTTAATAAATAATGGTTAGGAAAATTGCATTTGACAAAATCTGGCTAAGAATCCTGTTTCTTCTTCTTATTTCCCCCCTTCTATAGGAGAAAAAGGCACTTTATTTAATTATAGGTTAACAATAGTCTAGAAGTCACTTCATTGGCACTTGGTCTGCACTGTTGAGAATCAAACTGTATCTAGTCATTTTAGAGTAGAGCATATTTATTTTAAAGCTTTGTTTTCAAATTTCCCAGCAGTCAAGCATGTGAATCCTTAATTAAATAAGACATGAGAACTGGAGTACCTGTGTTTGTAGAGGTAAAAAGCAAACCCTGCTAATATTAGAGCAAAGAAGGGCACCAGGATCGCAGCTGCAACAGAACTGCTGTTTGTACCATAGTAGTGATTGGGATGGTCTGTGTCCACACGTAAGGGGCCTGAAAGTGAAAGGCAGAAAAAAAAAGAATATGTTTGAGAATATGTTGCTCAATTTATATACATGATAGGCGCATAATGACATCCTGATGAATAATCAGTGCCTAATGACCCACAATGTGGCATTTTGGGGCAAACAAATGAAGCTGCCATTGTGGAACTATTGGTTTTCCTGGCTCAGTCCTTTGTTCCAACTGGAAGCAGTACCCTTGAACTTTGTACTTAAAGAATTAGTCATCATTACCATCTCCTTTGCTGAAGAAAAAATAACATTTTAAAATACAGTGCAATCTGTTCCCCAAATGCAAATTACCCTTTAGCAATCTTGAAAGTGCATTCACTTCCCCTGGCCAACTTTAAGATACCAAAGATTATTGAAGGAACCAAAAGCAAGACTACCCGATTCATTTAAATTGTATAGAATATAGTTCATCAATAAATACAATATTTAACAATTTCTAAAAGCTATATATAATGCAATCCTATAGATCTCTACTCAGAAGTATGCCCCATTAAGCATAAAACACTCGAATCAGAAATTGCATGACACCCTGCAACTAATCTGGGTGATCCGTAAAGTTTATGGCAGCAATTTAATAAAATTGGTTTGTTTTATTTACTGGCCAGCACAGTGATGCCAGGTCACCAGTAACCAATAAAATAGTATTTAATACACAGTGCTACATGAGAATTCTTACTTTGTCTTTGGAGCATAAATTTTCCAAAATCTTTTCCATGTATGTCACCTTGATAAGTGAAGATGCCTCTATCAAGCCCAGATGACACCTTGAATTTAAAAAAAAAAAATCTAAGTTTATCAAAACCCTCCCATCTACAGTTCATGACTGACACACAAATGAAGGAAGTTTATAGTTCTTCAATTTTTGATAGTACTTGAAATAATCTGTGCCTTTTAATTTGCACACCAATGTTTTGCCTGGCTAAAGCACCTGGTCTTTCTCATACTTACCTGCTAGGCTCACACAAAAGGGTGCTGAAAGAAAGAGTGTACAAATGTCTGTCCTTCTTCATAAATACACACCACATGTCTGAATACTCTATGAATTCAGAAGAAGCAGCAATAGATGCTGCTATCCAGGACTCAGCTTGCCTCCCAGCCAGTCCTGGTTCTCAGGCATCACGGAAGAGCAAGTGGTTCTGTTTCTGACAATCACAAAGCGCATGAAAACCTAAGCCCAATAAAACCTTCTCCCTTTCTAGCACTGGGTCCTGTTGTTACAAAACAGGCCAATAATAAAGGCAATAAGCCAGATGTATGCAAGATACATTTTTTATGGAATCAAGGGAATGCTGATGAGTTTTAAATGTTACATAATGCATACCACCACACTCATAAAAAAGTATTAGAGAGAAGAAGCATACAAGTCATTGGGGAAAGCAGCTCAGCCACATAAACTTTTCAGAGCAGCCAATTTCTTTACTTACATAGCCATCTAATGCCCACTTGTCATTTTCAAGCTTGCTTGCAAAACCCTCTCTAGGATTTTTAACTTGATAGACTTTCAAAAGCAAATGGGCTTCTTCTTTTTTGTAAACACCTACAAATACAATTTCAAAGCATGTTTACACAACTGCAGGTTTTAAAGTATACAAAAATTAATAATCTGCATAAATTACACAGATATTTTATTCAAGTTCATTTACATAATAATTATATGTGTAATTATGTACCTATCGATCAAAATAAATAGTAACATGTCATGTTTCCTTGACTCAATTTTTAATGTTAATGAGAAAACCACTCTTAAAATAAATTAAAATTCCAGAAATAAGCAATGGCAAAATAAATTCTTTCACTGCTTCAGTAAGATCCTGAGATGGCTCACAGCTACATGAATCTCATGACAATCCCCTTGTGACATAGGGAACTTCTGAGGAACAAGCTATCCATCCACAAAGAAACCTGGAGGCCCTGACATGATTATTAACCATATTATCAGCTTGTTTCAATACTCTGCCCTTCAAATAATAACAAAGCCGGAAAATAACATGCCTTGATAAATATGGACCAGCCTTTTTAATTTCTTTTTCAAGGTCTGGAAATGCTTCTGTGTTCTATATAAATGCTACAGCTTCTATGGAACAATTATTGCTCCTCAGGAAATAATTACAGTAAGCTCATGATGTAGATGATTAGAACAGTGTACAGAGCTTTTAGAGTTTAAGGGGTCTTTTCCTTTTAATTTCCAGACAGATCAGCTCATTAACCTGTGTCAGGAAAATACTACTTCTTGGAGGCTGGGGTATAAAATTCTGTGAAGTATATTGTACTTACCTTTAAAATACAATAGATTGACATAAAAAGCAAATTGCTCAAACTTTGCTAGTGTGTAATCTCCTACTTTCAGCTAAAAAGTTGGTAATGGTACAAAACTAGTCAGGCATGAGACTTTTACTGTAAGGCAATAACACAATAAAATAGCAGCAGCCCCCCAGACTGCTTGACATAAAAATAAAGAAACTCTGATCCATGTGAACTTCAAGGAACCAAATCATGTCACAATCGTCTCTAAGAATGCACGTGCTCAGGATTTCCTATCACAAAAATCACTCTCATCTGCTACTTCATGCTATGGTTCAACTGAAACAGACGGGAACATGTTATTGAAACCACAATCAGTCCCCAAATCAACAAATCTAATTACACCTGCTCAGCATCTATCTCACCTGATAGTTTTAGTTGTGTGCTGGTTGCTTCAATGAATGTAGCATTCACCTTACTGCTTGTAGCATTGAACCAGTCAACCGTCAGAGTTGCGGGTTGTCTTTTTCCTAGATGCTCATAAAAGCCCTTCCACAATGAATTTATAAAAAATACATCTGAAGGAACTGGAAAAAAACAGACAAGGAAATAAATCACTGAACACTACAAGTTCATTATTCACACTGCCCATAGTGAGTGCCCACACATTGTTCCATAACTAGCAGCCTTTGCTATTCTGAAATATCAATATCAGAGAATATGAATTTCTGGTGAGTCTTAATGTATACAAATGTTTCCTGCTGTCGCATGAATAGTTGAAGTCCAGAACACATTGCTTTGGATGTCTCCTTTCAGCTCCTCTAGAAGGCATGAAGAAGAGGCATTTTCTTTATTGCCACTTAATATGTTATTGGTGCTTAGAGCATGAGCTGAAACAAGACTAAGATAATCAGCTGATTGTAATGTAATTTATATTAGTTGCAAAAACATTATTTCTTGTTCTTTTGAACAACCCCAAGACAAATGGTGTATGCTCCAGACAAACACTTAGACAGAGCTAAATTTCATTAATTTCATGAGATTAAAGTAAGGGTACTTAAATGCATCTAGTGAGCTGAACAGTTCAAGGAAGAAAGGTAAGCCATGTTTTTATTAACCCAGTTCGGGGTTGGCCAGAAGCCACCACTGAATTTGGAATAATTTTTGTAACTGAATACTTAATATTTGCCCAAGTGACCGCCTAAGTAGAGTCTTGCACTTGTGCCGTGTGTGGCCCTTGCAAAAGATAAGTGGGAGAACCCCGCACCTCCACCAAGTATAGCAGAAAGGAGGAGAAGACCCAAATGGTGAATAGTGATCATGATGCTAAAAGTTCAGCACAAGAGTGCAGCTACTACTAAAATAACCAGTCTTCTCCTTCTTTTTCCCTTGGCTTATTTACTATATGAGGGCAGCTTCTATGCTTTGCAGAAATTATGACATGCACAAATTAGCTATAGCCCAAGGTGCAGCTGGTTTTCAGATCCAATATAACTGGTAGTTAAAATATGCATACAAAATGGTTGGCCTTAAAAGACTGATGTTTGGTCCCCCCAGAAATCCCCCTCACATGACCTACTTCCAATCATCAGAGCAGAAATAGGCAAGGCATCCATTATGCTGTAATGTACCCTCTATTCTCAATCATACCCAGCACACAGAGTAATACTCACACACAAACTGGGGACAAGAAACTCTGTGTTACGTGTCTGTACATTTCCCAAGTTACAAGAACTTATGAACTAAACATGGCATGGCATGTATAACTTCTGGCCTACAACATTGTACCTACTTCCAGTGCCGTGTATGGCACTCAGCCACAGGCTCAGCAATTCTTGCAATCTCCCTAGAAACGAAAAGGAGGTGGAGGGCGGTTGAGTACCTAGCAGTTCAATATGGAGCATGGTGGCTGCTCGTAGGTCACCTAGTTATCACCAAAGGTTTGCCCATATGACTGGGAGGATCAGTTCCAGCTCCAGGACAGGACTCACTCACTGGAGGAAGTGTATATAGGGAAAGACATGATGCTCTCCCTATCCTTACAGCCTAGTATTACCTCGGGAAGATTATTTGGAAGAGTGTGTTTTTAATTATATTTAGGACTTGGATTTATCAAACATCTTGGAAGGTGTAACTTGGTGTCCTGCACCAGCAGGGGGTTGAACCTGATGGTCTTCATGGTCCCTTCCAACTCAACTACTCTCTATAATCTTATACAACTAATGTAGATGTTTTACAATAGCTCACTTCTATGGGCCCTATTCCTCAGAATGAGAGAGAAATGTTGTTGCAGCACTCTTCACATATACATGACATCTGAACACCACTTTGCAAGAAAGCACAGTTTCATCGGGAGACAAAGAGTTCATCCATTTCAGAGTAGATTAGCTATGATTATCTTTGTTCCCTACGTATGTTCCCACCATCGCTCTTGAGTTCCAACATGCCTTTGTACTGAAATAAACACCGGAAGAGTACTAGCTTTCCCATGCTACACTATCCCAGTTCCCATAATTCCTATCATTCTACCAATATATTAATGTGCAAGAAAAAGTGCAAAATTGTGTAAATACTGTGAAAAGAACTGATGATCCCAATGTTTATACAAGAGCTATTTTCTTCCACTTTTTCAAGAGATTGCTAAACTATTTTTTAACCTTGATATTGAAAAGTTAATATTAGACCCTAACAGAAAACATAACCCCTAGCTGAAATCTATCTATAAATTGAAAAAAGTTAATTTTTAAAATATATCTTTCATATATGAATATAAAAACAATATGACTATAAAAGCAAGTATAACAAAATGTAGAAAAGGGACTCAAAGGCAAAATCAAAGCTAGCATTAATAATATATGCATTTATGAGATTAAATACATATCTATGACTACTCTTGTCACATATTCTTGAAACTATCTTTAGAGCATTACATTTTTTCACCATATCAATAAACTTGTTTCTCTCACAGGAAAGTTTTTTTTTTTTTTAAGTTTGAGATTCTTGAGGGAAATCCAAAACTTTGTTGGAAATAGAGAGTTGATGATACAGAATCCCCTTTATCCCAAAAGAATTTGTGATGAAAGAGCAATGAAAAGCAGCAGTTACATTATCTGCATTTGAAAGATCACCATCAAATATTTTAAACACACACACACTCAAACATGTATATTCCTTCAAAATACAGGGCCTCTCTACACCAGGCCTTCCTTGTATGCTTGTGCTCTCTCAGTTCAAGGAAGGACGTGCAGCCTTTTCATGATGTTGCCATCCTCCAAGGTCACACAAGAGTTTTTCAGCCAATTGTACAGCTTTTTTTTAGAGTGAGCAAAATCTGGCATTTTTCTAGGTGGTGCAATCATTCATCACAGAAGCCTTTTGTAATTTTGCAGTTCCACTTTGTACCACAGCAGCACCTTATGTTGCTTAATGAAATATATAAAAACATATAGAAAGGCAAAGAGAAAATTTTTGTAACTGAAGTCCTCACCGGTGTGGGGAAGGAGGGCTTCTGTGAAGGTCACTTTAATCCTTCCACAGTGAAAATGGAAGAAGCAGCCTTGGTTAAGCTGGGGTATGTGCCTCACGCAGAGAAGCCCATTGACCAATGCAAACATCTATTCCCCCTCATATGATGCTTGAGATGTTCACACAAAAAGCCAAAGTTTTATAAGAAGTGGTTGAATCTAGATGGGAGCTTTATTTCCTGAAGTGGTTATTAAGTCTGCCTATCAGAGCAATGTGCCTAGCTCAATCTTCTGCAAATACCAGATTCTATTGTGTATGTCCCTACATTAATGCGCGCACGCACACACACGCACACTGAAAATGAACTTATCATTAACTTGTGCAGGACAGCATCCCACAAAAGGCAGCGATAGACCTGTTCAGGCATTCAGAAAACTTTGAATATGAGAGGATGCACAAACACATTGCCAGCCCATCCTCTCTACCCTTGATCCTCCCAGATAGGAAATAGTCCAAGAGATACTGTAAACAAGTTCAACTGAATGCCGTTATGACCCTCTGCGTAACTGAGCCATGGAGATGCAAAGAATAGGTAGATGCTGCATAGCCAGTGCTTCATTTCTTCATTTTTGCATCTCTGTACTGCCCAATAATGTGACAGAGGTAAAAGCAAAACCTCTGGGAGATCGAAGATATCAATGAGTTGCACCTCGAAATGGGTTGTATCTCAGATCAACTGATATATAAATTCAGAGGACAAACTGGTTAGCAGTTGAGACACACAGAAACCATACTCTGAAGAATAAAGAGACATGTTGCACATTCAACACTGAAAAGACTTTGTAAGACTGTGACAAGAGCTGAGAAGAATCACACATGCAGTTGTTCTGACTCTTATACATTTTTGTATATTTATATAGTGAGAAAATGAACAAACTGTGGTGGCTTAGTTGATGACCATGAATAAGAATGACAAAGAATTTGCTGGAATTTAAAAGCTTGTGCAATCTGATATAGTGCAAGTTTGTACAGTTTCTCATGATATAAATATAGTCAACCAGGAAGCTAGTGAACTAACACAGTGGAGGAATGGCACAGGTTTCTTGAAGTAGGTACCTGTGCAATCAGGCACTTATGTGGGGTCCAGTTCTTACCCCATGGCTTATGGGAAGAACAACTCGTCCCCTACTCTACTGCAGGTCTGGCTCTTCTGCATGTGTGCACTGACACTGAACACTCCAGTGCAAAGAGGGACCTTTGCTCTCAGGTGACCTGATCATCAGGAATGCTGCCCTTAACTCTTTTATGAACTTCTCATTTCCAAGCTGGAACCCCTCAGAACTGACACATCTGTATGGGAATTGGCTAAGTTCATTCTGGGCAAATGGAAGTTTCTCTTCCTCTCGCCTCCAGTATACATTTCAGCGAAAGAACCGTAGCTAGAGGGGAAGAGGCAGGTTTTATCACTGTTACTATGCTTACTCTTGTACAAAGTCATATCCAAAACAGCAGCTTTGGATATGACTTTGGTTTTTTGCATGCAGTGCTCAAGCACAAGTTGAGTCCTTACAGATTTGGATCCAAACCCATGATAGCGATACTAATCTGAAAGAAAGTGAGTACTCCGGGCATCATTTCACAGTGATTGCAAAGTGGGGGTTCCATACATTCAACAGGATGCTGCAGTTAATCACAGTTCTCACATCCAAATCTACATGTCTTGTTCAGGAAATATGGGGAGTATCCACAAATCTGTGTTTTATTGTCATCTGTGACATGAATATGAATTAGTCAGCTAAAGCATGCTTATGATGAAATCAGTATCGTTTTTTTTATGGAAATCAGAGTATAATTTAAATCTAATTCCTTTATAAGGCTCTCCATTATAGTACACTGCCTGATATAAAGCAATTTTATCTAGCTTCTACCAGTAATAAGAAATGCAAGTATTTACTTGGTGTAGTCCTAAATCTCATTAAGGTGGTAAAACCTATGTATTGGCTGTACTCCCTCAGATTGTGGGTGGAGATTCATATGACTATATGTGTATATGTCCATGCAGTGTGTGTGTGCGTTAATGCTACATTGCATTTGTATCCTGTCCTTTTGCCTCTTGTAAGGAACCCAAAGAGACTTACATAGTTTTCCCTGCTCCAATTTATGCCCACAACAAGAACCCCATGAGTAGGCTAGGGTGAGGGTTAGTGACTGAACCAAAATCACACAAGGAGCTTCATGGCTGAATGGGAACTAGAACCCAGATCTCCAAGGTCCCCAGTGCAACACTCTAACCACTCCCCCATCCTGGCTCTCAAACACGTATGGCTATGTATACATATGTATATTGTGTCACTGTATGTTTGCTCAGATATATATGTGTGGACATTCCTTCCATTCAGAAAACGAACATGCCTTCAGTTGTCAGTCATATGAATCCCTACCTGTGGCTTGAAAGAGCAAAGCTCCCAGACACCCAGTTACAACCTGTGTGCAACCAAGGCCACAATAATGAGATAAAGGCACAGAAGAGGGCACTCCATGGAAGCCGACTTTCTTTGAAAGGTGCCATTTTGTGACCAATTTCAGAGAGTGCTCTTTATTTGCCAGTGTATTCTTCTGTTTTGACATTGGTAATGAAAAGAGTCAATTAAAAGTTAGAAAGAATTTTACTATATGAAAAATAGTGAGCTGGAGAAGAATTTAATGTATTGAGTTCTAAAACTGTTCTCGTATACAAACCTGGAGTTTTAGTTACTGTTTCATTTACTTCTCTCACTCCTTTACCTACAAGTAAAAAGACAAATTATCATTTTTATAAACATACTTTTTCTGTATAGAATGTTGATACATAATGCTTGATTGAGGCAATTGTGTGTTCTCCAATACACCTACCATTTATAGCAGGAATAACTAGAAGCTATATTACATATTCAAGCAGGTATAATTCTATACACTCATCAGAAAAAAAAAATATCTTGGGAGTCCATTTATGTTGTGGCAAGCTTGCTGATTGTGGAAATAATTACTGTTCTCTTCTCTCTTTTTTTAATGATTAGTTTTATATCAACTACAGTGCTGTAACAGAGAGCCTTATATTAGTGATGTAGATACTATACTTAGATGTCCACAACAGCTTATACTCACTTGAAACCTACAATTAGATTATACTGAGTTAATGGTATAATTATAAACCAGAAACAGCCAGAACAATGGTAATATTTCATAATGCGTGCCATGGGTAGCCAAAGGATTTGCCAATTGTGTTCCACATTAATGCCAATCAGGTGTGCACAGTACTATGGTAGATAGTGCTGCCCCTGTGTTTTGGGGTGGTTTTGCCAGTAATCACAAAGAAGGCGGTTATTAATGGCTACTAGTCTTGATAGCTATAAGCTGCCTTCATAGCAGAGGTAGTATGACTATGTGCATTAGTTGCTGGGGAACATGAGCTTGATGGTGCTTTTGCACTCATGACCTCTTTGTCTTTGTCGAATGCTGTGGGCAGCTGGCTGGCCAATATGTAAACAAAATGCTGGACTAGACCCTTGATTTGGCCCAGCAAGGCTCTTTGTATCTGTCTGATACAGCATGATCTCATGGGGTGTAGGGAAGACTAGAGTGTAGCAGGGGAAAAGAAGTAAAAATCAAGGCTTAGTCTGTGTCTCAGTTAGGTCTGTTTCTTTCACCTTGCTCTGGTCAAATATCCTGCTGTCCATGCTATCTGTGGCCTGCATGCTTCCTGTAAGCCATATTCTGCAGTGCGGAAAGCCAATTTGCAAGACTGCATTTTTGATGAATACCTTTATGTACGATAAATAGCTTCAGCAAGGAGTTTTGTTTCTGCTTTGGCTATACTATGTTCTTGGTGGGACGTTGCTTACGAGGCCTCACAATCATGAATTCTGCTTTCAGGACCAGATTAAACCGTGCTCCCATACAAGAGCACACTGCTATAGGTGGATGCTTCTCTTCTGTTGTGATTATCTCACAGCAATTTTGCATGGAGAGTGCTACTACCCTTGGTTCTTGTACTGTGTTCTCCTTACATTCTCCATGGCTTAGATCTCCTTACAGCAAAATAAAGGGCATGTTTCCAGTTATGTTGTAAGCCATTCTGAGGCTTTTTGCGAAGGACGGCATATAAATATTTTAAATAAATAAATAAATATGGGGAAGTTTAAAATAATGGAAGCAAAATGATGCTGCTGTCTCTACAGTAGCACAGTTCAAATATGGGATTAGTAAAATCCTAACCTGACTCAGTAACAATGACAAATGGTACAGTTAGTACAGTAACGCCATGCAGAATGGGTCAGGACAGAGCTTACTCAGCCATTTGCCCAAGTACACAAACTACCCTGGATTTGTTCATGCATATCAATGTAAAAGTAATTCCACTAATGCTTTACCAATGCAATACTTTCTTTGCTTGCTGGGGTCTTAATGAAACTTCTATAACATTTAGGATTGTTCTGTCGCAATCATGAAAAGTTACTTCAAATTGTTCCATCAAAACCAATGAGTTTATTTCTGTTTGTGCCATGTATAAATGCTGACTGAGGAACTAACTGTAACAGGAATTTATGTTTGGATATGAGCCATAGTTATAAATGAAGCATTAGCCAAGAAAGCACAGCGGCTGTCGCCAATGGAATCCTGAGGGCAAACTTTGAGGATGGGATTCTTTATTTTTGCTCATGCTTATATTGAAAAAGAAACATGTAGATTTATATGAAAACCTACTTTTTCATATAAATGAAAAACAAAAACATACATTTAGCTTAGCCAGCATTCTTGCAGGACTCCACAAGCATCTCTGTTATTAAACACAATTACTTTAGTACTTTGCATACATTAAACACTCAAAAGACACACATGGACAACACTAGGACTTGCGACACCAGCCATGATTAGGAGAGCTACCGTTACGACACACTTTCCCCTCAGGCCAAACATGGCTGACTGCTACTTACCTGCATTTTCCCTTTGAGAGAGGGTCGCACAAAGACATTCATATGACAGGCAAGTGGAACATCCACCAAACCAGACAGGAAGCTACAGCAAGCAGTGTCAAGAGTTGTAGAAATGCCACTCCTGGCTATGAGGCAAACCAGGCTAAGTGGGGAGGAGGAAGGCCATTCACTCTTCAGCCCTACATCCACCTGGCTCACAAATAACATGGCCGTGGGCTTCCAGGGGAAGGGCTTCAGGGCTCAGATTGCTATTTGCAGACTAAATGTTTGTTTTTACGTCTTTCAGGACTGAGCTGGGCTGTGTTGTTTTGTACTGAATTCTGTTAACTTTGGAAATGCTTGATGTTCTTTTGGCTTTTTAATCCATCCAGAGAACATATTTTATTGGGCAGTTTAAAAATGGGACCGAGAACTAAAATGAGAGTGTAATCCTATGGTTCTCAGATGGTAGCTGAAGAACCATAGGATGCATCAGACCTGTCTGCCACTCAGACCTCTGACCATGGACAATCACTGAGAGGGTAGGTCATCTCCCCTCCCTGCTCCCAGGCACTGCAGAAGGCTTTGCAGAAGCTCCTCTTCCAGGCTCTACATTGCATGTTTAAGGAAGAATAGGGAGGGTGGAAACAGTGTGAGTTGGTGAGAAGGGAGGACAGAGGAGAAGACCTGATCCACTTCTGTTCCCAACCCTGCCCCCAGGAAGGTAGGCGAGCTAGACAAAGCCCTGGGTCCATTTCGCTAACATGTGTCTAGAGAGGAATGGTGAATTAAGAAACTTCCTGTGGCACTTGAAGTCCTTCTTCTATTCAAGCATCTGAGTGGGTGAGACTATTGTATGATTCCCAAAGAACAACAGTTAGAAGCAAGCCCCTGTTTGACACACATACAGTCATATATGGATGTGATCAAGTTTGGGGAGATTAGCACAATATTTTCCATATAAAACCTCAAACTGTGCTAAGCTAACTGCAAGAGAAGGAGGTCTTCTTTTCTTCTTTTCAAAGCACCATTTTCAGTCCTGCTCCACAGATCCTAGGCAACACTCTCTTGGACTATAAGAAATACCTGAGAAAGCTGGAGCACACACTGCAACTCACATGAAGATTAGTTTTGCAACAGAATAATTCACCAACTGTGGTTTTAGAGATGGGAGATACTTTTGGTACAATACAGCAGGTGCTGTCCTAAATGTCAACTTCATGTTTAAATCAGAAACAACAAAGCACCCTTTCTGGAAAATGACCACATGGGAAAGTGAGGACCAACATGCCATACAGTTGGACGTCCTTTGTGCCCTTTGCTATGGGGAAAAGACTTTAAGAGGAAGTGGATACACAATATGTGTCCCACTGGAGGGAACACAACATGAGAAATAATCTAATTTGATGTTCCTGCATTTAACACTTTTCCATGTTCAGTGTTACATTCTTCCAAAGCACCACCAATAGCATGCAGGAAGGCAGGGCTTACATGCCCAGCCTTTAGATCTGGATGGGAAAAAGCAGGTGCGCATTTCACATTTATATTTCACAATGAAACAAATGTATTATTTCCATTACAAACTGGGGAAATATTTATGGGCAACGGATCATAGAATCAGAAATCTCTCTCCAAAGATCAACTGAGTTTTCGTCTGCTGTGGTCATACTTATTTGAATGCAACTATGCCACATCCATCGTTTTAGCTTCATTTTCACTTTTATTGTGTTTATAAAGCCCATCCATATTTTGGTGTGATTTTGACTTCTCCCTTGAAACTCCATCCAGTTTTCATCCCTAAGAAGTCAGTCTGTAAAGGGTGATTGGTTTGGGAGAGTAAATAAACTATGTACTATAGACTGTGCCAGGGAATGAACAATTCTCATGCGTCTTAAGGGGATTTTGCACAGCTCCTGTGCAAAATCCCCTTAAGGCTTTTGCATAGGAGCTGTATGATGAAAAGCATAATCATATAGCAGTGATGCAAAGCACAGAAACACATACAATTTTCATGTCAGTTGTCTGAGGAAAGGTTCTCCCTTATCAAACAAAATCATAACTCTGCAGACTCCAAATGAGATGGCTAGAGAGAACTGTCTAGCTGGTGTGAGCATTATTGTTCATCTCTGCTTTTCACAGAAAGTCGTGATTCTAATAGAAGATCCCAGATTTGAATGGAACAGCATGCTGGCTTCTACCAAGATCAGATATTCTACAATCTTTCCCAAGCAGGCTGAACTTGTGTAGAGGCAAGCTGGATGCATGCTCTTTTAAACACTCCTTGTCCAGAATTGTTGGGCACTAGAATGGAAGAGCTACACCTTGTAGACTCACCTACAAGAAAGCCAAGAGTTAATTTTGCCTGTTGACCAAATCATCTCATAAGGCCTGCTGATTGTCAGTATGGAAAATCATCAGGCATATTCTCCCTGGAAATATGAGAATGTGTCTGGAGCATGCTTTGACTGGAATAAGGAAAGAGAGGTACCAGTGACCAACAAGGTTTGTTTGTGGCAGAGGACTGTTGCCCACTGCCTAGCCTGAAACTCCTCCAGAGCACTCGGGTTTAGAGTCTTTGAGTGGCACAATATAGGCAACGGAGTTAGTAAAAGCAGGCCTGCTTTGCCCTCCTCTCTTCAACTCTCAAAGGACCTAAAATTACTTCCTCCCTTCTACCTTTACTACAAGAGAATCCCTTGCAAGGAAAGAGGGAAGCATGGCCTATGCTCACGGTATTACTTCTATCAGCCTGACCCTGCTACATTCACAGAGGTGCTGATGGCTATGGGTCTTGCATGCAGAATTTTTGCCTGCTGGCCAAAGGGGTTATCAATAAGTAGGAAGGACCGCCTATAACAGGAGAAGAGATAGATGTGCAAGACAGGGCTGGACTGGCAGAAGGCACCTTTGCAATATGGCAAATCTCCCATGTGTGCTGCTCCTGCTATTAATAAATATCCCAGCTGTACACCAAGGAAGGAAAAGGAATAAACATGCTATTGCAGCACCATGAGCTCCATACTGGAGCAAAGATAACCTCTTGCTGCTGAGTCTTCATAGGTGTGCTTCTGGATACATTATGCCTGCCAAAGAGAAGAAAGCATATGCATGTGCCCTCAAGTCTCTGCAAGAGACAGGAAAGGCAAAACCATACAGGAGGAGTTCACTTCACCTCCCAAAGTAGTTGGCAACTTGGACACCTCTCCAGCATTGCAGAACTTCTTGCTTTTCCCTTCTCATCTCAGCCAATACACTTTTCGCTTTTTCGTCTTGTTCCTCTTCCCCTGCCCCACACTCCTTTTGAGTCTTTTCCCCATGAGAAGGTACCTGAGTGACCCGGGTTTTCACCAATGATGGTTCCTGAGATTGCAAGAGAAATGAAGAGGAAGTGGCCCTCCTCAGCAGTCAAACAGCTCAAGCTCTCAACAACTCGTGACATTGCTTTCCAAAGTTTCCTAGTGGGTGGCCCAGACTAGTAGCTGAGCACCTACAGAGTGTCAATTGTGCAGCACAGTTCATGGAAAAAGCATATTGTCTCCAGTCTTCAAAACAGTGCATCCTTGTGATGGGTTTGGTTTTGTTTGTCGTTTTTATCATCCTCCATTCTTACACGTAGGAAAGGAATCATGTATCATTTGGATACAAAGGAAGCCTGGTTATATCTATATCTACACACACACACACACACACACACACACACACACACTTTTAAAAATGAATAGGATTAGCCTTATAGGAGAACATTGAAATGTTCATCTTATCAGTGACTTACTTTTACAAACAGGTGATTTTCCTGTCCATTTCATATCTGGTTTACACGTCCGGTGTTCTGATCCACCAGCAAGAAAAAATCCTGGCTGGCATGTATACACCAAAGTGTAGCCTAAGGTAGGCAGATCTATCGCTTTTACATCCACATTTGCTGGTGTCTCTGGCTGTCTGCAAGCATGAGCTGAAAGAGATTAAAGGGATTTGGGGAAGGAAGGGAGAGTCAAAAAAGTAGAAATTACACCACATCCTGAAAAAGCAATGAACTTTTTATTACACTAAAGAAAATGCCTTCATGTTTTGAACTGTGTGACACAGTATTTCTGTGTTTCTGTACATATTATGGACAGAGAAGCAACCTAAGAGAGAATGGTGAAAAAGAAGGAATTAAAGGTATTCAAAACACCCTTTTCTTGCACACTAGACATTGAAGATTATCAGGGACGTAATCAAGAAAAAGAAGAAAACCAAAGCACATGCCATTGCAAATTAGGCAGTAATCGGTGCTGTGAATTACTGAGCTGTCTTCAGTCTAAGTATCACTTCTATTTCAGTGACTCAAAGAACCTTGAAAATTACAGAGTGATTTCTCTGTTAAATAAATTCATTATAAGCCTCTACAAAATCAAGGTTCCATAGAAAGGTTTTTACTATGCTACGCTGGCTGCAGAAGCCCCCGCAACTCTACTTTTCTCTCCTCCGTGCCCTGTTCATTTACAACATCACAAAGTTAATTTGAGATGAGATAAGAACCTAAGGTCACTTTTGTTTCACATCAACATACTTTACTGTGAATATCCACTCTGATGTCTTTGAACTGTCAAGGAAACTTAAATATATTAATTGACACACGGCCTCATGCAATTGTGCATACAGGCTGGTGCAATGATGTTACTTGGACTGTAGGAGCAGGAGGGGAAAACACCACCTCTGGGGTGAGGGCTACAGTTACAACAACCCATACTTCTTGGTTTGGAGCAAAATGGCAGAAAATAGAGATGCCAAAGGAAGAATCTTTGTTGTGGTTGCTCATTCAGCCACAGCATTATTTTTTCATTAATCATTGCGCACTTGTGTAACAATAATGTCAAGGGAGGAAAGACATGAGCAAACTGAAGTAACTGGACGAAGATGCAAGAAGAGCATGAACACTGTTCTGTAAATAATTCAGAAATAACAGAACAATGAGAGGTTTCTTAATACACTGACTTCAGAAAACAAGTCAGGGTAACTCAGAACTCTAAAACCTGGCAAGACATGTAGATGGCTACATTTTGGAAGAGTCTGCTTCCTTGCCCAAAAAACCCTTAAGAGCTCCTTCATGCCTTGCACAGGGCTGATGCTACAGTGAGCTTACTTTCAAGCGAGTACCTTCTGCCCCATTTGAAATCCCAAATGGTGCAGGCACATGGCATAGCAGAAATGAAACAAGGAATAAAAGTGCCTTGATTTGTCCTGATTTATTTTTTAAAACCCATAATAACTGAAAACCTTCACTTACGAATGCATTCAGGCTGTATGCCACTCCATGTTAAATTTGCAAGACAAGAACGTGTAGTAGAACCCTGTACGTGATAACCTTTCCTACATCTGAAAAAGACTCTGCTTCCAACCTAAACAAATAAAAACAAAGTGTAAGGGAGAAACATTTGTAGAACCCTGCAGTTTCAATCTTGGCCGCTACAGCAAAGCAACACTAAATGCTTTGCTTTGTTTTAGGATTTCTGTCATGGAATGCATACAACCAAAAGCCCTAGTTATTCTTAACACATGCTGCTTTCCTCCCCATTTGTTTTATGTTAGGTGAAAAACCATGCAATAAGTGATATACAACTGACACTCTAGATGAATCACATGTAAAAAACTAATAATCATATGTAAGAAATACAGGATATGCATTCCAAGCATTAGTATTGTTTTGAAAAGAAATGGAAATGTTACCTGGCAATGTTAGGAACATTTGTACACCAGCTATAACCATAGACTTCACTAATTAAGGACAAACAGTTAAAACCATTTTCCTCAAAAAATATTTTTCTCCTGGTTCAGGACAACCAGAAGAATGAATGAATGAATTCCAGTAGCAAAACCTCTCTTCCCATCATAGGGATAAAGCTTATGGTGACTGTCCAACTGCTTCAGTTGTAAATATGTTGTTTCCTATCTGCTGACAGATGTTAATTTATTATATCCATAAGACAGCAACAAAAGAAATTATCTAGGTGCTGTACAATTTCAAGATTCAGTTGTACCAGCAAGAAAATAGTATAACAAAGTATATATTAGTCAGTCATTTTTTTCTATTTCTAAGATCAGGAAAATACGGTAAGTATTTACTGTATTTTTAACATTTATGAAACGGATAGATATCATGTTGATACAAAAGGCAGATTGAAGCTTTGATGGCAGCCAAACTTCTAAAAGAGGCACCTTGAATTACTGACTTACTGTGGCAGAATCTGATATATTCAGAAATCAACAGAATGATAACTCAGCCATGGTGTTTATGTACTTTTGTAACTGTTTCTCAATTGCTCTCAGGATAGACCCTCAAGTTAATGCCTTATGTATAATTGAGGGATTATATGGAGAGCACACAATCAAGCAGTACTTTGACCAATACGCATAATAATATTTGTGCTTGAAATTCATTGCAATGCACCAGTTAAATGAAATCACTAGATGATTTATCTATTGGGACCTCATACAAAGCTCACAAATGTTAATTGAACATTAACCATTCTGGACCATGCTCTTATTATTCTTACAGCTACCATGAGGATGGAGATTTTTTCCCCCCTTTACGTGGGGGAAAAAAATGTTTTGATCACATTATCATCGTGATTGATGTTAAGAAGACTTCACATATGAATCCTCCAATGAAATTAATGAAGAGACCTTCATGTAAATGATGGATTAACACATTTTAAAATGTTTAGGCTTCTGAATGCTGAACGAATCCTAAAATAAAACCTAGGTGGTGAGCAAACCAACATTAGGGTTCTTAAGCCACACATATGCTCAAATTGTAACAACGCAAGTAAACAGGTTGCAGAAAGAGGGTTACCTCATAGCCTCTAGAACTGTTCTGGATTCCATAGTGAGGTGTGCCAGGGTCTGGGCAACTGTTGTGAGCAGGATCTACAATGGTAAATTCAGGAGAATTGGGGTGGATTAAAGGATCGTCGTGCAAGAACTGATTAGTTTTATAATATAATTAACAATGCTGCATCAATATGCATATGTACTAGGAAGAGTTGTAGCTAAGAATGTGCATTTAATAAAGTCATAATAAGCACAGTGCCGTGTTAAAGCAGTAGCTCCTGAATGACCCAAGGCAGCTGCCCTCCAACATTGCGCAAGTTCATTTCCTCTCACGCAGTGGAACTTTCCTGTCCTGTCTCCCCTCCTGCAGCTCTCCTGATCTTTTCAAAATTTGCCCTCCAGAGCAGATTGGGAAGCAGAGGGCTGCAAAAAGCAGGGGGATTCACTGCATGGATAGATGCCCTTTGCATTGGCAGGATTCTACCCAGTATGTATACTGCTTAAAATAGCTGGGATACACATCAGCTGTGGTTATATTGACCCCTTTTGATAGCTGATTACACTGGTCCACCAGAACAACTGGTACTCTTGAAACTACCTTAGGTTTTATTTTCCTCCTCTAGTGTTACAGAACTACTAGTACATTACTATTTGTGAATCTAAACACCACTTTTATGTTTCAAGGAACAGAGCATGTTTACTTGAATCTCTTATTTCATATTTGTTCTTTGAAACATGAGTATAAATCAAAAACAAAGAGGAACCTCTCTAGAAGTTCCACCTCTAAAGAGAGGACACCAACTGTAAAGGTAACCTAAAATAACGTTAAAGGTGCAATGCAATGCATGTTTAGACAGAAGGAAGGAGGTCTCTGCTGGCTGGGGAATGCTGAGAAGTTTAGGACAGTTTTTTCGCAGAATCATACAATAGCAGAGTTTGAAGGGAACAGAAGGCATCTGGTCCAACACCCAGGATACCACGTTATACCATCCCATTCTAAAGATGTCGAAACTTGCATAGGATGATGCCCTAAACAAATGGATGAACCAATCAATCACTGTGTGAGCTGAACAAGCAGGATAAATGGCAAAAGTTGGATCGCGACCTGTCCCTCTGTAGAGAGCAGCTGCTCCCATTCACAGAAGAAAGCAAGACCAATGGTGACTTCATACTGGAGAAACGAGTGGCAGTGATTTTTACCAATACCCCTGCAGCCTTCGGTATCACTCCCAGTGTTGTTGCAAATGGAGTCGATTTTCATGCTACAACTGCAAAACGCTATTAGCAATAATAGCACTATGAAAGCAGCTGCCTTTCCACTATGGTAAAATATAGCATATATTTAAATAATGCAGTTTTCTACTATGGCATGTAAAGATAAACACAGCTGACCATTTTGGTTGCTCTCAGTTTTTGATTTTTTCAGTCCTCAGTTTATTTCATCCCATTTCCACATGAGTTTGTAACATTTAAAAAAAAACTCTGTATGAACATTTATATACATTTATGCACATTAATGTAAACTCATGCACCATCATTTAAAAGCGAAATAAAGCACAGTGAAGAAAGCAAAGTCTTAGTGCACAGCCCTTCGCAAACTTATAGTTGGGTGCAAAATCCCAGGAAAAAAAATCTATCAGGAATTTAAATTTCTTGCAACCTCAGAGATTCTTGAGGAATTGAAAAGAATCTCAACCCATATGTTTCAACTAAACTTAGAATGGGGCAATATGAGCAATGCCTAGCTCTATATTGACAAGAGCCACTGTATAGGTCAAGCTACTGGGAAAGTTGGCTCATAAATGGAACGGTACAGACTAACTTCAGTTTGGGCATAATGTATGCTCAGGGTTAGGCCTTGTAGAGCAGCTCATAAAGTAAAGTTCAGTTCATTCTGAGTTTGAGAGATAGGCTTATCATTGTAAGCCACTGTGGGCTCTTTACAAGAGGAAGAAATGTAGTATATAAATGCATGGGGATAACAACATCAAGGCCAACTATAAAGAATTATTTAAATAAAGCAGAATCAGAAAACTAGCTAGGGAGGCAGCTTATTGGACGATAAGTGAAGTAAAAGAATACTAAAGGAAGATAAGGGGGCTGCAGGGAGCTTTAAAAGGGGGGTGACTTCTAGTCACGATGGTTAAGAGCTCCCTTCAGTATCAGAGAAGGTATACCTAGGATCATTGGGAAGCATAGGTGGAGAGTGCTTGGCTATAGGTTTCCCATGGACACATAGCTGGCTGTGGTAAGCAGAAAGCTGGACTAGATGGACACCTGGTCTGACCCAGCAGGGTTCTTATGCTCTTACTGCCATCTTAGCATGGATACAGCACGCACATACTTTCTGCATTGTCAAAGTGACTAAGAAGCAGAAGGTAGGACTAAGTGACACATGCAGAGAAAGACTCTGAGCCTCAATGTCTAAGATTAGTGTGAGCAGAGGGCAGGCTTGGATGCCATCTAAGCTGAGCCCCTTAGCCCATCCGATGACTGTCCCTGATATAAGAAAGGCTGCCATTCACTTCTATGGACAAAAAGAAAAGTGCTGCACATGGAGACAGTGAGCGCCTCCGTTACTTCCCAGACTGGGTGGCTGGGCCCTGCAGTGTGGGAGAGTGAAATGTGTCTCTGCGTGCAAAGGAACACAAAATGGCCATGCAGTATTCCAGTCCTTTACACACTCTATTCATCACACTGACAGCATTTTACTAGTTTGTAGTAATTTCCAGTGCATACTATTTGTAATCATATAAGAGAAAAACAGGATACAGTGCTTTGTATTTCTAGCCTGATTTCAATTTTCAGCGCAAGCCAGTTGCTTTAATCATTCTGTCACAGGAATATATCATGGATATATTTCCAAAGCAAATCTTAAAGGCTTCAGAACTCAGACAGATGGGGGCCTAACACATGACATTATTTTTTTAAAGTACTTGAGCAATCAAAAGACTTTTAACTTCATCAGCAGTTTGACTGTGCATCTGCTAATGGGAAAATAAAACAATATACCACAAATGGAAAACTGTCTTTGAGTTTTTGTTTTTTTTAATAGGTAACAGCATATAGATTTCCAGCTGCAGCAGCTGAATAATGGTAGCAAGAAAAATGTAGACAGGGTCACCTTTGGGAAAGCGCTGTTTACCAAGGATTATTGTTAATGTAAAACACCTTAGCTCAGAATATGAAATTAAAGTTCAGATTTACTACCATAAATTTCCATCTCCCTGTAAAGATGAATATTCAAATATTTTCACATGAGTGTATTTAGTGTTGCCCTATAAATCAGCTCTGTAGGTACAGGAATATCCTGTTGTACAACATTTCCAGGACTGTACTAGTGAAGGTGAAGCATGTTTACATGTTTAAAATCTGTCTCATGATAGAAAGAAGGATTAGAACCTGGCCTTCAGCCTGACTTACACACCCCTTTGGAACACTGATAGCGAAAGGATCACATCAAATAAAGGGCCAAGCATCCAGGCTGATTTGATATCTGTTGCAGCAGTTAGTAAGATCAAAACATGGTTCACTTCAGATAAAGAGTGAAATGAAACCTGATGTGGAGATTTGGGTTTCTAGCGTCCAATTGGCGAGGAAGCTCACTGGGTGACCTTGGGCTAGTCACAGATTTTCTGCCTAACCTACCTCATAAGATTGTTGTTCTGAGCATAAAATTGGGTGGTATAAGCCACCTTGGGTCCATCACAAGAAGGAAAAAAGACAGAATATAAATTTATTATTCATATTCTTATTTTTTAAATATATACATTTATGTAATATATAGATATAATTATTATTATTATACTATAAATATAATAACACACCAACAACCATCTCTGAGGAAAATGGCACAGCTGGAGACAGGGGGTGAGGGGTGTTGTCAAGCAGATCCATAGAGTCAAGTAATTTTAGATGTATACATGTGTGTACACATTTGTGTAAAAATATGACTGAATTCACCTTTCTGCCACCTAATGAGAAGGAAGGACTCCCTGGAGAAGAGCCTAATGCTGGGAGCAGTAGATGGCAAAAGAAGAAGGGGATGGCAGAGGTTGATGTGGCTGGATGGAGTCACAGAAGCAGTTGGCGTGAGCTTAAGTGGACTCTAGGGGATGGTGGAGGACAGGAAGGCCAGGAGGAATGTTGTCCATGGGGTCGCAATGGGTTGGACCCGACTTCACGACTAACAACAACAGCTAGTGATCTTGGTGGTGGCTTCATCCTGTCAGAAGTCTGGCCTAATTCAATATGCTGTTTTAGATTTCTGTCTGCTTAGCAGGGCATTATGTGTTTATGATTCTATAATGCTGGCAGGCCTTCCTTTTCTGGATTCAGCCTGCTTTATTCAGTCATTTTTGCTAACGCACACCACAAATGAACACTATCACCTAGCATTATGACAGTGTATTCTCTATTTGCTTATTAATAATACTTCCATAACAGCATTTTCACCAAACAAACAAACAAACAAACCCTAAGAAGTGGAAATGTTTTAGACGAACCACACCACATGTTTTATCTGAACATGTTGATCAGTTGTAACTTTTAGAGTGATAGAGAAACTCATCATCAAAAGCCCTTAGTGACTTATGCAACAGGTTTATGAACAGTTTTACTAAGACTAGTAAGACTAAGCACCATCTACCTTTCTCAAAGAAAACAGGAAGATTCCTGTTACACAATGGTGCTGTGTAAGTTTCCAAGGAAGCCACGCTGCCTAACACGCTGTACAACTCATCATGAGAAAGGTGGATGGCCAAGTCATGGAGACACCTTTTGACTTCAGCTAGAGGATTCTGCACTGAGTCTGAGTCTCTTATGGACCAGAGATCTTTCCTTTTCAGCTTCCCCTCATCTTTGCCCTTACATACATACAGCATTATATATATAAGGTCCCTTACTCCCGGGACAGCACTTACTGTTCCTAAGGAGGCTAAATGTGAGAGGCAGGCTGAGAGAAGCCTGCTCCTTCTCAAGAAGCTCTGCCCCCAGCTGGAGACTTCCACCCTCTTCCATCACTCCTCTTAGGGATCCTGTTTCTGGAAGTACAATTAGGCAAAGCAACAGCTACCTGTTGAAAACTGGATAAATAACTATTTGAACAGTGACTGGTGAAGTAGCAGATTGCTGATCTCTGAGTGGCGATCAAGATGGAAGCCCAGGGAGGCATAGCACACCTGCAGTTAGCAGTCCAGGAATACAAAGCCCCTGATTGCAGGGTTTCCTCTAGTGACATTGGTAGCCCAGAATGGGGGATGCCTCTGCCTCCTGGTGCTTTAACACATGGAGAGAATCCCAGCTCCCCTCTCAGTGGCCACAGAGCGGCTGGCAGCAGTTTCCCTGATGAACGACCTCCCTGGCCAACTTTGTGTGCCTTAATGTTATATTACTGTATGTACACACACACAACCTCTATATAATCATATATACAGTGCTTTTTTTGTCATAGAATGCACCGGAACAGAGTTCCGGCACCTTTTTTCAACAGATTTTCCAAATTTCCAACAGATTTTTAAAAATAACTTTTGAAAATTTGATGTTTGGTCCACATGGATTTGAATTGCCCTGTCGAGCGTAGCAGGTCGGCGGCAAAATCATTAAAACGGTGCATGCGGGCTGCTTGTGTGTCGAATCTGAAGCATGAGTACTTCGTCCGCACTGGTTGTGATGGCGCTGCTCGGCTTGTGATTGGCCGTGTGGTCGCACGCTGAGTGCTTACTGCGGGCGGTGACCGTTATGCTTCGCTACACAACTGACGTGTGTGGGTGTGTGTACAGTGATTGACTACGTGTGAAAGGTAAATCATTTCATGAGTTTCGGCACCTTTTTTCTTACAAAAAAAGCACTGCATATATATATAACCTCTTCCCCAGCCGTTTCTCTTTCTACTTATGTATCAATTTGCCTCTCTCCTCATTAAATGGAATTGCATGATGTAAAGTGTGTGCGTGTTCCCCTGTTCCCTTTTCTGAATCTTCCTGGTCTCAGTGACGTGCTTAGAGTACTGAGTAGTTCTAGAGCAGATTAACATGGCTGCTAAGGCAGTCTTCATGGTTTGTTCCTTCACAGGTAGCAATATGTTTGCAAGGAATGAAACTGCACTTCCTTTAACTGTGACAAGATATTTTAAAGGAAAAACAACAGTCACAGGGTAGACTTATTACTTTAAGTGGTTGCTTCTCCATTGCCACAGCTTCCTGGAGCACAAAAACAACTTAGTGTCACCAACATAAAAATCAAAAAGTCTACCCATAGGGACAGAGTCATTTCATTGCACAGGACTAAGCTGCTTCACAGCTATCATTTGTGAAATGGAGACAGAAACGGAGACTCCGGAACTGCTTTGTCTTCTTGTGTAAATGGAGTGACCTTTACCTTTACAAACTGGGAGACAGGATAGGATATAGGAGAAACCCAACCTGGGGAAATACTGGGATGAAAAAAAGCATGCAGAAAAAAATTCTTGAAATGGTCTCGGGTAAAAAAGATTGCTTGGTGGGTAGATGGGGCAAAAATACAAGCAATGGGTGAAAAGAATACAATCCTAGAAATAAGTTGAATCAATTTAGAAAGAAAACTATGAATGATACACTAAGATGAATTGCAAACGATACATTTCAAAGGACACATGGATTCCATATTGTCAGTCACTGTGGTTTTCAAAGTGTTGATTAAAGGGACCCACACAATCCAACACCCAGGGGACAGAAGAGTCCCTTGAAATGCACAATTAAATCTGGAGCAGCTCAGAGGACAAAAATGTCATTTTGTCCCAAGCACCTTACTGGACATGAAATGGAACAATTCCTAAAGTCAATCTTAAATAGAGTGGCTCCTTCTAGGAAGTAATTGATTTTTAAATCTGAACTTGTTTGATCAAAGCACTTAAAAAAAATCTCTCACAAAACTCACTTACATTCCCACTGGGACAAATCCTGACTTCAGAGGGGCACACAGGTGATTTGCATCTGTATCATGTTGACCTGATTCTGTAAGATGTTGAAAATCTACATAAAGAATCTCAAAGGATAGGATGCATTTGATCTTACAAACTGCAGGTTTATAAGCTCTTTTCTAAGCTTCAGCAAATCTCTACGAGCATGGGGTTCTAGATTGATTAAACATAAATATATTTAGTGCCCAGGTACGGTTTGTAATGAATGGGCAACCACCTACTTTGGTCTGTATCAGAAGTTGTATGGACCTGCAGGTTGCTGGCATCCAGTCTGATCAGACAGGAACTTCTGCTCCTGTGAAGTCCCCTCCCCACATTCTGATGATCCGCTGCTCTTGCTCTGGCACCTTGTGCTCCATCTCAAGCTGTTCCCAAGGGCCAGCCAACATTCAAGAGCTGGTTAGAATGACCAATTGCTGAGTGGAATTTCTCAGCTATTTAGCTATCAAGTTATCTCCTTGGCTACCTGTACATACAAAGACTAAATTGGAAGTTAAGAGGGCAAATTTACAAATATAAAACCTTTAAAAGGATATAGTAGTATGTTATATAGTCAAAATGTTTCCTTCTAAGAAATGGAGAGGGGTGGTCTATATTGAGTACAAAGTTAAGATTTATGGTTAGGGCAACTTAAGAGTCAATCCAAGGCATGTTTACTCAGAAATGAGTCCCAGAAATGAGTGTCAAGTGAAGCTTCCTTCCAGGAATGAGGGTTCAGAAATTCTTTATTTATTAGACTTATATCCCACCTTTTTTGTTTTTCAAGGAAATCAAAGTGGCTTACATCATTTTCCTCCACCTGCTCTCAGTCTTATCCCCACAACCTGTGATGTAGGTTGGGCTGAAAGTCTGCGACTGGTCCAAAGTCACCCAGTTGGCTCCATGGCCAAGCAGGGATTAGAAGGCAGATCGCCCGAGTCCCAGACCTGCACTCTTAACCACTACGCCACACTGGATTGCACCCTTACGCACTCATGCACCACGTAGGTTAGGCACAGTACCTGAAATCTTAGCCATATCTACCTAGACCAATAGGGAGTTCCCCAGGACCATGGATGCTTTCCCCCCCTTTATTTGTATTTATTTAGGGCTTTTATAGATGGTTTGATTAGCCGCAGCTCTCAGAAAGGAAAAACTTTCAGACAGGATCATATAGGATCACTGTGCTTAATTCGTATTTAGATTGGCCAGAAGTCACATTATGTCAATAGATTGTTCCAAGCAGGAGGTCAAGATGGATGAGCCATACATGAATCAAGACTTTGTTTGATCATTTGGGACACAGTCATTCACACTGCTAAAGAGCTATGCTGTTGAGGGTGCAATACATGATTGTGGGTATAGCAGCCATTCACTGCTCTGCAAAACCATTTATTTGAATCTCATCGGAATCACTGCTGATTGCTATACTTTCTTATTGTAGTTCTTTCTTATGGAAGTATTTTTATGGAACAGCTTCCTGTCACTGTTTCTGCCCTTGCCCTTCTTCATAAATAGCTTTCTGATTATCACTCTGCTCCGAAACTTGCCTACTTATTGTTGCTTCACCTTACTATGGCTTACTACCTTCAGCAAAAGCTTCCATACACATGTAATCAGCATGGAGTAGGTATCTGTCTGGTTTCTTGCATGATAGTTTAGCTCATGTTATATGTGCTACAGAAAGAGATCCAGCTATATAGAAAAAATGTCATTTTCTGTGTGTATACTGGCATCTGTGCAAAGTACAGATAGATAATTCTAGCAATTACCAATACATGTTGGCTGAATTCCACTCCAACTACCATCTGCTTGGCATATTCTCCTGGAAGATCCTATCAGGATCAAAGGTGGTCTGCACTGGAAAGATACTTCAGATCTGTAGGTGAAACTTTTACCATTGAGTCGCCCTTCAGCTGGAACACCAGGCTCTCCACAAAAGATGGCTGTTAAAAAAAAAGGGAGAATGATTAATGAAGGACCATGACAGGAAGTGTAGTAGACATGAGATACCTTTGTGGATACAGCCAGGAAGACATCACTCTGCTTACTGAATATGGATCAAACCAGTGTTGGTTGAAAAACGGGATTTCTGAATGTTAAGTTATTGCTACCATGATCTGTTTGCAGTATTGCATTTACATCACACCCATGCATCACACCCACACAAAAAGTCCCTTCAACTTGGATCCCCATTTGTATAATGTATGTGTAGAATTCACATTGGTGATCCATATCTGTGGGTTCATTAGTGAGGAATAATAGAGTAAAAGAAGGACAGAACTATGGGAAACAGGAATAAAGGAGAAGGGTTCCACACTGAATCATGTGGATATGTCAGTGGGAGGAATAGATATCTAATGTGCAATCTTATGGAAGTGTAATATGTGCTGGTAAATATTTTATTTCTGTGGCTGAATTCTATTCAAATCACCCATCCTTATCTAAGAGTGTTTCTGCACTAAGAATTTTCCTCACAAAAATACTTGGAAGAGTAGATGACAGAAATTATTTTGGTGGCAAAGTCTGGAATGCTACAGTGTCTCAGACCAATGAGAAGAGCTTTCCTGCTTCGAGTGATTCCATGCCAATACCTTTGGATTATCATGTTAGGCATTACAGAGCTCCAGAGGTCAAATACTGCTTGTAAGTATCACTCTGTGTTGTTCCACAAACTAAAATAGCGCAAGTGGAGCTCCACTGAATCGTTCTGCTGTGCAATCAATTCCCCAATATGCTTATGCAACAGGCTGACCAGCTGTTCACACAAGCAAAATGCACAGCCAGTTGCTCAAACAAAGGGTTAACATGATTAGCCAGAATCTAGTTTCTGCTAGTGCAATGTCATTTGCACTAACCAAATCACACAGTTGGGCACTTTGCAACATCTCTGCTAGCTCTCCAATCAACATGGCTGTTGCTACTCCACCACTTGTCCTGAGCTCGCAGATAACATTTAGTTTCTGCCCTTATATTTTCCTAATTTTCCCACTCTTGATTTCACACCATTACACCATGTAGTAATACTTTAAACAGAGTAGTTTAATCCCAATAAACATACGCAGGCACTGTGGGACTTCTCCTCTCCATACACCTCGTCCTTCACATGAAATGATAGCAGAATTGGAAAGGTGATATCCATCAGCACAGCTGTAACTTATACTTGATCCCCAGTGAAAATCAGTTCCTTCCACTTTTCCATATAGCACCTGGGGAGGTGGACCACATTTGATGGCTAAGGCAAAAAAGAACAGAAGAGAGTGAGGAAAAAAAGAGCGAAAAGGATATTTAATTATAATATCAAAACTGTCAAACAATTACTGCATTTTTATCAGTTACAGTAGTGTGTTCTGTATTCCATTTTTCCTGAATTCTAGTTTTATAAGAAGAATTTTTAAATTTACCGGAAGGAATGAATCAGCTCTTAAAATTTGGTGTTTCCATCTTTACTTGTCCTTCAAATGCTCCCTGAGCACTGATTCTGCACCACGTTTTCTTCTACAGTTTTAGAAATGTGGATGAAGTACTCTCTCCTCTTTTTGCCACTGGCACAAACCCCAACATTATAGAAAGGCATCAAGCTGATGATTTATTTACTCCCTACTTCTAATAGTTCTGGTTTCTGCAATTTGATTTCTGTGTCCAGATTGTCACATAAAGCCTGCAAATACATACTACAAGCTTTCATCCTGCACTTACATTAAAGCTAATGAGAAAGTTTCTTACAAATATAGGGAAACCATTATGTGAAAGTAAAATAAGATTTATAAGCCAGTTGAAGCCCAAACCTTTGCAGACGGGTTTACTCTGGTTCCAGGTGCCATCTTTGGTACAGCGTATAGTAGATGCACTGATAGGTTCCATCAGATATCCTGGATTGCACTGATAGGTTACTGTCTTATTGAAGGAGAAATCATTTCCAAAATGAATGCCATTTGGCAATTCTCCCGGGTCTCCACAACTGATCACTAAGTGCGGAAACAACAGCAAAAACATGCCTTGCTTTTAATATAATCAGTGAAGCATCCTGCAACACATGTGCTAAATAGATAACAATATCAAGCAATCTGCATACACCATTGTATATGCTAGTGTCCATTTAAGTCCAAGCAGCCCCCTGCTGAACCACAGTGTGACTCCTAGTTCAAGTGAGTTTTAACAATATGCCCGTGCACATGCATAAGTGGTGGGGTAGAGGTGCTTCTGCCAGAGTGCAAAATATCATACGGAGCCCTGGAATAGCACCTGCGGATACCAACATGTATAATAGGGGTCTTAATGGATTAGGAACAAATAGATGGATCCTCAGAAGTGAAGCCCCTGGAGGCCCACATTCATGTCAATGGCACATGAACACCTCTGTATAAATTGTAGGTCACAGTCTCTATTTGGCTTTGCAGGTAGCATTCCCATTATTATATATTCATTTTCTATAAACTCCAAATTTGGATTGTTTCCAGTAAAGGCTGAAAGAACAGAGGGATAATTTTAAATACCGCTCTTTTCCCTCTAAAGTTATATCCCCTAACTACAGTGATACTATCAAATACTAAATGCTACTATTAGACAAAATATTTGAAAGGGTGCACATGAATGACATAAAAATAAGTGGATCTTACATTTAGTCAGTTTATTAATACAGCAGGTTTAATTTCATGTGTGTCATTGTAAAATGTTTACAGGTAGGACCAACAAGCCAAAAAACACATAGATGAACTTCCAGCAAAGTTGCCCAGTGCTATGTCCGTTTACTTGAAAGTAAGTGCATTGATGTGCTGACTCACAGCGTATATATGATAGTAGCAGCTTAAGGCTAAAAATATAAATATAGTGACTGGGAAGTCAACCCTGCTAATCTCATATAATGAATGCAAAGTGCCTTCTCTCTTATAGCCTGAGTAAAAAGTGGTGTCCAGATTTATAGAGGGGACTAGAAGGTCTGAGAGTATAACACTGATTTTTCCTGTGTGCACTGGCAGCCTGTATTCTGCTGGGCCAGATACAAGGTGCTCCTTGTGACTTATAAAGCCTTACACAGCTCTGGACTGCAGTACCTGATGGGCTCCGCTTTTCTTAGGAAGAATCTACCTGTATTCTGTGATCAACATCTGAGGTTGCATCTGAGTAAATGCCAGAGGATGGAAACAAGGCAGAGGAGCTTCCTGGAGGGGCATACGTTCTGCCTGATGCCAACATTGTTATCCTTCTGGAACAGGTGCAGACTTTCTTCTTCTCCCAGCCATTTGACAACATATGGTGTGGTTTCTTACCATCTCATGCTGCTGTTGATTTTTTAAATTACTTCAAATCTTTTTAACTTTTTGCAAGTCTTAAGTTTCACAGTAAGACATGTCAAGTCCTTTTTAGAGAGAGGTGTCTAAGCAATTTAATAAATAGTGGGCAACATCCCATGTGATGTGAACACTAGAGTAAATTATATTGCACTAGTGTGAGGGACCACTGATGGAAAGCCACTCTGAGATTCCACAGAAAACCCATCACCTCAGCTAATGCTATTAGCATCGTGCCAGTGGCCCCTTGCACTAGCATGAAGTCACTTATATGGGCATGTTATACTAGCACTAAAGTCATCGATGCTGGCCAATTATGTGATGAGGATCATGATGGCAATCATAATTCCAATGAGAACACTATCCTTTCTTTGCATTCCGTACAGACATGATTTTCTGTCCTTCAGCTTATTGTTTCAGACCTGTGCAGTCTGGAGCAGTGCCAGTCCATGTCCCATTGGCTGTACAGTGCCGTGTAGTTAGTCCTGAAGTCTTGTAACCTTCCCAACAGGCGTAGATGACTGAGCTGGAGAAGGAAATCCCATCACTGTAGACTATCTTGCCATTGGCTGGTGTCCCAGGGTTTCCACAAGATACAGCTGTCCAAGTGAGAATGGCCGGGAAAGCAAAAGAAAGTCAATTTGGTTTCTATCATAAGCTGATACAGATTTTTAAAGAGATCAACTTTCCATTGACTTCACTTGTGATACTGGGAAAGCCACCAGCCACAAGAAAACAAAATGTTTTAACATTAGAAAAGGAATAATGCTTCCAAGGAAAAATGCAGAAAAGGTAAGGGGTCCTTCTTCCCAGGATATAAGCATCCCCCCTCTGAAACCATCTTTGGAAATTAAGGAGGAGCTGGATCAGCATGCAATGTCGGGGTGGGGTCAGGAGGTGTGGTTGCACTTTCCTTTGGAACTGATGTTGCTGCATTTACTACTGACCTTCACACACTGGCTGCAAACCAGACCAAGATCCATTCAGGAGACATGTTCTTTCTGGGGAGCCTCTCAGCTGGTAACCCATTTCACAAGAGAAGCGTAGTAGACTTTTTATCTTGAACTCATCGCCAAGTCTTGACCCATGGGATGGCACACCAGGATCATCACAATATCCTGGGTTGTTTCCTGTAAACAGAATCACAATGATAATTAGTAGAGTCATTCCATGCTCCAATACAGTTGAATGCCAATTGCCTGAAGCATATACAATAAGACTATTTCATACCACTTCATTAAGATCCTCTCACACTCTCATATATTCTTAGGTGTACACCAAAGATATTTTAAGTGCCAACACATAGGCTGAGTATACACAACATGATAACAATGAGCTTATTGTGGGGTATTTCACTGCCTCCCTTTCTCTCTTATTATTCCAGGAAGTGTCCAGCAGCAACATGAGCAAGAATGAGTCTCTACTCTCAGATTTCTTACACAGCAGAACATTTCGCAAAGGCAGCCCCATACAGAGCCCATTGCAGTAGTCTAAACACAAGGTCAAGGCATGGTTCACACTGACTAAGTCTGTCATTGTCTGGAAATGCACAGTGGTTCCCAAGCTGAAGTGAGGCAAAGGCACTCCTAGCCCTACAGCAGAAAGAAGTTCTACTGACTTACCACCTTCCAGAAATGAGCATTTCCCTGAGGCTTCTTCTAGGACGTACAGAATCCTGAGTCCTGCATTGAGCAGGTGTTGGCCCTGATGGCCTTCTAGGCTGGCTCCAACTATATGATTCTATTTTATTCTAATTATAGAACCCACCGCCTATAGAAGGAAATCAGTGGAGCAGGAAAAAAAAAATGGTGAGGGTGTCATTCCCTCACAGGATTCTGTTCCAGTTTCTAAGAGGTTTACACAGATTTTTTTCAAATACCTTCCATAGGTCAGGAGTTTGTGAGCACTTGACTTTTCCTATATGGGAGCATTCATAAAGTATAATTACAGAAACAGTGCTTCAGTTGAGCCCTATTTTCTAAAGACTCAATGGCTGTTTTGGCCATACATATGCAAACCCTGTCCTTACAAGATTCAGTCTTCAAATTTCTTGGCTGCAGGTTCCATTTGAATTGAAGATTGAGTCAAGGTATGCAAAATAGCTCACAATTTCAATGTCTTCATTGTTGACATTAAAGTTTGTAGTTCTTCTGCAGCTATGGCTTGTGTTTTCTTCATGTTCAGCTGCAGTCCTCCTTTTGCACTCTCTTTCACTTTTATCAAAACTCATTTCAATTCATTGCTGCTTTTGCCAGCAATGGTATAAAATGCATATCTTAAATTATTGATGTATCTTTTGCCAATTTTACATCCATCTTCCTCTCGTCCTAACCCAGATTCTTTACAATATGTTCTTTGTACAAAAGGATATAGTCTGCATACATCCTTGTCTGGTGCCTTTGCCTATATAGGGAATCATTCTGTTCTCCATATTCTGCCCTAGCTTCTTGTCCACGAAACAGGTTACAAATCAGGTGCTGAGGCAAACCCTTTTCTTTCAGGACCATCTATAGTTTCTCTGAATCTACACATTCAAATGCTTTGCTGTAGCCTATAAAGCATAGGCTTATCACCTTTAGAAATTATTTGGTACGTTCCAGGATACAATGTACATTTCAATATGATCGTGAGTGCCTCTTCCTTTTTGGAATCCAGCATGAACATCAGGCATTTCTCACTCCATATAGGACAAAATACTTTGTTGCAATACTTTGAGCATCTGCTTTCCTGAGGATTGGAAATGTATAGCTAACTTTTCCAGTTTGTGGGCTATTCTTTAGTGTTTCATATTTGTTGGCATATTTTTGTTAGGATTTGGACTGAAGCTTAGAATAGTACTGCTATTCTGGGTGCTTTATTCCTTCCAAGTGCTTTCAGACCAGCTTTCACTTCACTTTCTAATATTGCAGGTTCTTCCTAATATTGCAGGTTGCTCCTCATAGGATTCCTCTCTGATGGAGCCTGTCAAATTTTTATTTTTACTCTATAGTTCTTCCATATATTGTTTCCACCCTCTCTTTATTTTATCCTGGTCAGAAAGTATATTCCCCTGTTGGTCTTTTAGTATTCTCAGTCTGTGTTTGAACTGCTCTTTGATTCCTTGGATCTTCTGAACGAGCTCTATTGTTTCAGTCTTTTGTGGTTTTCTTTTATTTCTTTGCACTGGCCATTGTAATAGTTCTTTTTGTCTCTACATGATAGCTGCTTTAAAAGAAAATGTTTTCAGGATTCTGACCCTAGTTCCATCAACCCTTACTTCTTGCCTGTCCATAGTAATTACGCATGTTTCTTCTGTCATACATCTAGGCTTGTTTGTTTGTTTGCTTTCTTTTAGCTACAGGAATTGTCTTCTTTCTTTCTTCCCTAATACTATATCTGGTTTCAGTGCACAGTTCTTCTGCCTCGTGGGCAACTGAGTTCAGTAATACAATTCTTTTCTTTACATGGTCTTTAAATTCCTCAGAAATTTTATTCAAGTTGTGTTTTGCCATTCTTCTTCTGTACAGTCTTATGATTGGTTGCCTATGTATTTGCGAAAAACAGGCTGTTGGCATCACAGAATTCTATGAGTCATTCCCCACTCATTCCAAGGCCAAATTCTCCCACAACAATGGATTCTGCCTCATTGTCTACATTTGTGTTCCATTCACCTGTCTTGTTATCCATTTCCTCTTGGACACTTCTGCATCTGTTGTTGGAATATAGATTTAAATGATGGTTCTGCTGATAGCTTTCCAAGATTTCTGATAAGATTCAGTCAGGCTTTGCACTACAATCCTTACTGTTTATGCTACATCCTGCCTCACTAGTAGAGTCATTCTGTTTCTTTTGAGTTTTTCATTTCCAGAGTAAAACACTTTGCATTTGTCTGACTGAAAATGTCCCATTCCAGTCCACTTGCATCCACTCACACCAAGTGCTGAGATGTTTAACTGTGCTTGCTTTATAGTTTCTAGTCTGCATGCATCTCAGTTTGGTATCTCAGCTTTGACCCTCCTGCCTTGGGTGGCCCTGCTAGCAGACCAGTCTGATTAGAGAGTTTGGCCCCCCAGCTGTATTGCTCTTGGTTTCTTTCATAAAGGGATGTGTGAAGAATCTGTTTAGGCTGGATTTCTGGCTTGGCTCTCCACTTTTTAGTGGCCTGGAGTCCAAGCTCCCGTGTTCATGGGGCACTTACCAGGAATTGAGACCCACGTGCTGCGCAACCAGTGCTCCTCGTCCAATCCCAGTGTGCCACCACTGGCTGCACCGGGCAGGGAAAAGGGTTGGTCGCCAGGAATGGTGCCTGGCACACCCACTTGCACTGCCTTCCTCCACATTCAGCACTGCTTCCACTGACGGCACCAAGTGCGGAAGAAGGTTGCTCACTGGGAATGGTCCTTGGCATGCCCACTGGCAATGCCCTCCTTCCATGTCCTGCCAGCTGCATCTGGGTAGCTGCATCTGACAGGGAGGGCATGCCAGTGGTGCGGTGGGCTTCCTCTACACTTGGCTGGCTTTGCAGGACTGGTTCAAGCATAAGAAGAAGTCCGTGGGGGCAGGGGGATGGATTCCTAAACAAGCATCCAACTGGATACATAACGGCCTCAGATATGAAAGCCCCCACTTGGATCCTCCCCGCTGCCTGCCTCACCAGCACCACAGGAAGCTCTGAGGGGGCTCCGCACAGAGACTGGTGCCATGACTTCCGATAAGGATGGGCAGAAGAAAAGGGGTGTGTGGTGCTAGGCATGGAAGGAAGGAAAGAGGAGAGGCCTGGATACACTCAATCTTGTGGGCTCTCCAGCCCCAGGCCATCCCCCACCAACACAACTCCACTAGACAGCCTCAGAGGAAAATCTTTCAACAGGGAGAAAGACAAAAATTGCCTCTGTTGGTCTTCCTGCC
The DNA here is from genome assembly GCF_004798865.1 of Varanus komodoensis. Classification (NCBI taxonomy): domain Eukaryota; kingdom Metazoa; phylum Chordata; class Lepidosauria; order Squamata; family Varanidae; genus Varanus; species Varanus komodoensis. The sequence continues at coordinate 27,051,078 of NW_025335269.1, read as the reverse complement.
CTCCCAGCAGGCGACCAGCAGGGTATGGGAATATTTGAAGCTTCTGAAATCAGCCACTCACATCTATAGATGGCGAGACAATATGGTGGCGCCCTTAAGAGCTAACCAGCTTTAATGAAATGAAAATGAAAATGCAAAACTTGACTTCTTCTTTTAATTAAACCATCAATTTATTTAATGTTGAAAAGTTCTGCAAATGAATTGTTCTAATTTTTCCTGCTGCAAGGTCACATTTAGCTGGTTTCTGATGCAGCTACCTGAGCAGTGAGGGAGCGTTCCACTCCAACGGCTGTTTTCTTGGCATGCTCTAGTCGTGTTTCCTATGAGTGTTCGACTTCCAGTGCAAGAATAGTGAACCACAGATCCAAACGTAAATTTGTCTCCTGAGAGGACTGCATTGGTTGGAACACCAGGATGTCCACAAGATATTGCTGCAGTAGGGAAGAAAAGGGATTAGCATCATGAAAACAACAGTTGTTTGCATTGTATTGCCTCTAGCTTCATCATGAATTAGCTGAAAGGATACCATACCAACTAAACTCCCATCTGCCGTGCTCTTCACCTCTCCCACTGCTTTTTGTGGCTCCTACCTTCATCAAAGCAGCCTTTGATCACTGGTAGCCTTAATGCATCCTATGAACTGAGCCAGCCAACTTATTGTACCACGTAGAGTACAAAGACAGTCAGAGATGGGGTTAAAACTAAGGCACAAACTAAGGCTTACTGACACATTTAGTTTTACTAATGGTTATAAAAAAGCAATTAGTTATTATATTGCAATATCTATTGGATGGGAGGGAAAATTTAAAACACCTTTAGAAGATAAGCATAAAGCAATATGAAAATAACAGGAGAAAAATGCATTCATATACATTCTGTCATGACTGGTTCCTTATGTAAGCCAAACCATATTGAGAAAGCAACTTCTTTTGGCTGATCCTAGTCCTGTGAAAGTATAGACTTTTCATGTTCTTCACACCCCCTTTTGCATTTGGAGTCTGGGGCCTCTGTCACACACTCTGTTGGCTTCCTTATTATTTCTAGTTCTGGATTGATGGACTGGGTATTCGCCAGCTTCATTTATGTTTTATTTCTAAATACGTTGCTCCACTTTTATCTATTTTATGTTTATTTTCATCAATTTATTCAATTCTATCTTGCTTTTGTTTCCTACAAGCAACCCAAGGATGCTTATATAAGCCTCCTACACCTCTCTAGTTATCCACACAACAATCCTGTCAGGTAGGACAGGCTGAGAATGACTGGCCCAGAGTAAAAATAAGGGGATGTGGAAAAGAGACTTGTTTGGACCTCAAAATCATGTCAGGCATGTTATAATTCTACTATTTTTCCTTGCTGGACCAGGGTGACTTGTACAATGCTATATTAGCAAATCACACTCTTACCTATGCAACCTAAACCAGAGCTTACACAAATCAAAATATTTAAAAGACTGTAGACACATCCTGAAGAGGCACGTGCAAAGAGGGCCTCACTAGGCTCTGTGGCAATCTTTCTCATTTGCATTGGGATATTTCCTTGATATGTACTTCTCCGACTACTAATACAAACCGTTGGCAATGAAATTGGACCTCTCATTCTCTTCTTCCATGCTACAGCCATGCTGCCTTGAAATCTGCTCTTGCTACCCTCACATTCCCTTGGGATACAACCCCGCTAAACACTAAGTTGTTTAGCCCAGCAGAACCATAATCCCATACTTAACAAAGAGCGTGTCAATTTCATCCCCCACTTGGGTAATTCCCACACAATGGTTCTGAGCAATGCCAAAGTGGAGGACTAAACAAAGTACCATCTGGACGGGGTGACCATGACAAGGATATTTGCAACTGGATGCATAAAGACAAGTAGACTTGTGATCATTGATTTAAAAAAATAAAACAAAATGTAACCCCTCCACCTATATTTATACAAATATGAAAACCTGAACCCCACCTTTTGCAGGCTGAAAGTTCCAAACAACAACAACAATGCAATCCCATGGGAATGCAAATTGCCATCACCATTGTAAAAAATCCAAAGTCCACGCATGGACTGTTTTGCTATAAATCAAGTTAATGCCAGTGGTGGGAAATGGAATGAAGTCGGATCAGGACTGTACTGGCAAAATCCTTTGGGATTGCATCCCCAACATGGAATTCTCAAACATCCTTAGTTGAATGATATACAATGTAATTTACAGGCAGGCCATTAAATGGACTTAAATATGTATTTACTCATTTGATGTATAACCTGCCGTACTAACAAAAATGACACTCAAGGTGGATTTTAAAATCATTCAAAATAGGTTAAAAGAATGAAACACGGTAAAATACAGTAAAAGCACAAGAGTTACAGAATAAAAATAGCAATCAACCCACATGCCCTATTCTCATTTATGGATATCAGTAGCATTTATTGTGTTTATATTTATAAATAATAGATAGTTGGAATAGAAAAGTTGCTAAGGACATTTTCTTATGGTACCACAAGCCTTTTGCTAAGAGGTTTGAGAAATATACTATTTATTGTGCCCTGTGACAACTGATGTTCCTGGCCTTCTGACCTCCCCACCTGCCCATGAGCCAGATTGGTTCAATTTATTGAATACTTACGCAAACATTTGGGCAATGATCTGTCCCACAAACCATTGGCTTTACAGGTCAGAGCAGAAGAGCCTAGGAGATAAAATCCTTTCTTGCAGTGGTAGATCACACTGGTTCCATACTTAAATGATTCAGGGTAATTCTGCTGTCCATGACGAACGGCATTTTCCACAAAGCCTGGATCTGAACAGTTCACCACTACAAATCAAAAATAAAATCTCTCACTGAGCTGAAAATAGGAAAATGTACAGGCAAACATACTTAGTATGTAGCTGAACTCTCAAAACCACTGCCTTTGATGTAACATATTACTATTTTTTCAGTCATTAAAGCTTTTCGGTTGTGGGAATTATTGACGACAGGTAAACAAACACCACCCTTTTTATTCTTCAATGACCATGGTACATTTACTGAGCACATGTGTAGGGTAGCCACTTAAAAAAGCACAGAAGTGGTATGTCTCCTTCCAAAAGTGCATGGAGTGTTGGGGTTGAAATAAAGGTTAAAAGACCCTCCAAGAGCAGGGAGCATAATTAGGCGAGAGGAAAGGATAAGACATTTATGGCTTCCAAATGCAGAAAAATAATGATGAGGATAGGATTTAGTTCCATCAGGGATTTCTAAGAACCAGGTGGAGAGAGCGTGTGAGGGTAGTGGTGGGAACAGAGACATGTCATCTGGGAGCATATCAAGCTGCACGGAGCAGAGGGGTCAAGAAGGGAGATACGAGAGGAGAGACAGCCAGAACCTGAGAGATTAAAAGGGGTTTTAAACATCAGCAAAAATTTAGTACAAGGGTTAGGCACACAGCAGCTCTATTGATTTTAACAAAGTATAAGCGTGCATAACTGGGTATTGAATTCTCTTCAAGGTCCAGAAGCTTACAAAAGGGATGGAAGACTAACATTTCTTTTACGTCCTGTCAGAAATCATATACTGCAAGCATTCAGGGACAGCTGTAGCTATAAAACTGAGTGACCAGAGATGCACATAAGACTACCTAGACACAGGTAGAGAGCTCTTGTCTGTTTACTCAGTCACTGAGCTTGAATCCTATAAAATGGAAATGTGCAATTCATAACAATAGGCAGAGAATGTGTAAATCAGAGAAGCTTTTGTTTGGTGATCTTTCATAAGAAAAGAGGATTAAAATCTTGGAATGCTATCAGATCCAGGCATTAGAGAACACAGCTGAAAGGTGGTTTATGGCCCAAGATTTGTTTTACCATTTTCTCCCTACAGAACAAAGATCCATGACTACTTCTCTTTGGTAAGTAAATCAACAACCATCCCATGTTCTTTTCATGTAATGTTTATATCATACTACACAATATAAAATTTATAAATATAAAAGACACCCAAAGACCCTTAGTTGATGTTCCGCCAATTTCACCTTTTCGAAATTGCAGATTGCTTATGGTATGCATTCATCTGGAACTTAAATTTCAATGTCAGGAGAGATTCCATTACGTTAATGATTAAAGTTACAATTTTCAAACTGCTTAAACAAGCTTATTTAACCAAGACCCTTTGTCCTAGTTTACATAGCATAACAATCCACAATAAAACAAGTCACAGTGCCTTGCTATCATGGGTTATTTTTTCATGTGAGCCAAACATAATGGCTTAACTTAAGGTTGTTAGCCATGCTGAGACTCCACGATTCAGTGCTGTTTTTAAATTCTATTATTCTTTGGGGGGGGTGGTACCTTATGTTGTGACATGCAAATCTATGACTGTGGGTTGAGAATGACTTGTTCCAAAAGACTACATTGTCATTTGGCAACAAAAGCCAACTATTCCCCTTGCCTCATGATCTCACTAGCCATTTTCCAGCCACCAAAGTTTGCCTGGCAAGAGTCATGAGAGGGTTTGACCTGCCTTTCTTCTCCCTTCTGCAGTTCAGCTCATCCCAAGAAAATGCTTTCCACATCAGTGGTGGGATGCTTTTTGTATGCAGCCCAAACTATCCCCAGAGAAGCTCTCTTCTCTACTGATGCGGCACCTCTCTCCAAAGTCCCATACTTGGAGGAGGCCACTTCTGCCATACCTTCTTGGAAGCCTTGCCAAAAGCTGCATGCTCTCCTGCGCCACAAAGTCTCCAGGGGTACATGGTGGGAGCAGGCAAAGAGCAGTCAAAAACAACTCATGACCCTCAAAAGTAAGCCATGCAGCTTTCGACTGTCTGGTTGCAGTACCATGGCTTAGCTATGGATAAAGACAGCTCTCTGTAGCTTAATTAGACCATGGGTTTTTGTTTTGTGGTAACTGGCCTTTATCCTTCAATATAAGAGAATCATACTACAGTAAATGCTTTCATTATATTTTGCACACAAAGGGGAAACTTTGTGTACTAAACTTGTTGTAATTACAAGGTTGTTTTACTGTAGATCATGATATCTGTTTGTCTATTCAACCTGCCCTACTTGTGCTTTGCATGTGGTCCCTACTAACCTGTTTGTTTATTGCATTTTATATCATTTCTATTTAGTCAATGACACTCTGGGCAGTTTACATGTAATTGCTACGAATGTTGGCTATTATTAGTGGGACGGCAACCATGAGTTAAGTTGTTACATTAACTGTTAGGAAAGTGCCACTGCGGTCCCAGCAGGTGCTTGGCTTGTCATGGGCTATCATGTGATATTAGCCAGAGTACATAGGGTGTACCCAAGAGTTAGACAACCTATGGCTTGTTTAGGGATTATTGGATGGCTGTTGAATTCTCAAACAATATCTGACACCCCAGTTCACATGACACAGTACGCAGTAAGCTGAGCACCCAGCAAAACAAAACAGGTCCCATGGCTGAATTAACCTGTGCTGGATTGTCATGTCATGTCAGCTGGCTCATTGTGTTCAGCGGAGGGATAGGACTACAGCCTTGTGTGGCTGCCCTAGTTAGGACTAGATTTCCTATATTCACTGCAAATCCTTTTCTTGTGACCACCCTTAGACCTCAATTCATGTCCTCTACTACCTCATTCCAAGTTCTTATTCGGTAGGTGACTTCCTTGATATTCACTGAAATATATCTTTAGTTCTACACTTCCAAATGCTGCAAAATATTATTACTAGAAATAAGTGGCAAAATTGCTCCATTACATAAAATAGAATATTCTCCCCAAAACATTTCCACAGCTACGGATTTGTTCAGCAAAGATATTGGATTTACTGTTGTAGTAATGACTTGTCACAACCATATGTTTTCTGAAACATTTAAAATCAGTTCAGAATGCATCTATAAATAATTTGAGGGGAACCCTTTCTGCCTGAATTTTGAGATAATGGCTACATTTAGCATGCTTTTCCTAGATGAAGGGCTAATATTAGAGTAAGCAGAGAACAGTGTGTTTCAAAATGATCCTCTGTACCAAATCTACCCAGAAGCAAATTGAACTGAGTTATCTAGGAAAAAAGAGAACAATAAGAGCACTTATCTCTGAAGGCATGACATATTCAGAATGCATGTATCAAATTTGCTATACTGCTTCCATTTTTTCTAGCAATATCATCTATGCTGATAAACCGTATTGTGTATGTGCAAAGTCTATATGGGCAGCCTGTGTAACATACAGTATATTGTGCTATATTTTTTGTCTTAACATTTCCAAAATCATTTAAGTCTTACTCCTGCTGTCAGATATGTCAGGATAGAATAAAAATTCAAGCTTTTGTGGTAGTGGGTGCTCAGTAAAAGAAGTGTCTACCAAGGGAGTGGTGTCTAAACATCCCATCTGCACTATTAGAATGTGGATGCTGAAAACCATCTTTCAGTACCTTTGGCCTGATAGTAGCTAAAATTTTGTTATACTATGTCTGAGTTAAGGGCTCATTTTATAATCCTTGTGCTGGAAGCTGTAAACAGATACTGTAAAGACTGATGCTCCTTTAGTTTTATGAATCAAAATGGTGAGATTTCAACCCGAAAATAATCAGTAAGGATCACCCACAATGAGTCTTCCCCATCACACTCTGTCCATTTTTTCCTTCCTTTTCCTCTCTCACCACCATCCCCTGCACTGCCCTCTTTGGAAGACAGAGAGGAGCCAGGAGGGAGAGCAAGACGCATTTCATTAATTATCTTTTCCCCATCTTTCTTTCTCCAAAATGTTCCGTGTGGTGTACATGGTCCCCCTCCCCAGAGGCAATTTATCCTGAGAAAAATCCCATGAGGTATGTTCAGCTGAGAAATAGTGACTGGTGCAAAGTAGCTCTGTGATCTTCATGGCTGAGAAGATATTTGAATGAGGATCTGAGCCTGGCGCTCCCTGACCTAAGTCTGTAACTCTAACCACTGGACTTGTATCTGTGGGAAAGGGAACAAAGGGAACATGGGAGAGACAAAGAGAAAAGCATTGCCAGCCATGTGAACACAGCAGTGCGAGGGCAGTCGACTGTGGTGAGCAATGCCCTTCCAGATGGAGCCTTTAAATACAGAGTTCCATTCTGGAGGGAGAAAATGGGATCATTGCTCTTACACGACTCTCCTCCTTCAGTCTGTACCCTTTCCCTGTGGGGGGCGGGGAGGGGGAGTGTGCACAGAGCATGTAGCCTTGGAAGAGAAAAATATTTTGTTCTGAAGTCTGGACTAGATGGAAAGGATCCAGCAATATAGTGGGAGCAGAACACACACAGAATGGTCTTGTCCTTGTCTGTTACCTGGAAGTGAATCTCACTTGCCTAAGTGACCAGGCAAGTGGTTATTCTGAAGCCTAATCCTAACATTTTTACAGTAAATGGCTTTGTGAATTATCTGGAAAGTACTAAAATTAATTACTCCAGTAGTCTGAAATGATAGCCTATCATGAAACAAGTGCATCATTCTAAGGGATGAACAGATCTGTTATGTTTGATTATACCCCCTTCCCATTTCTCCTGCATTAAGTCCATGCCATTGTGTTTCCACATTAGTTTAGACTTTTAATTTTTAAAATCTGTATAAAAATTCATGTATGTACAGTACATGCTTTTCTAAAAGTGCCCTAAAAGTGTTTTCCCCAGTGTACACACTTTTGTTCACATGTTTTAAAGTGCATGGACCAAACTTCCAAATTTGGAAAAGTTCAAATATTCATACGATCAGTGAATAGCAGTTGTGCATAGGTTCAGGAAATCTATACTAGATGAAAAGGTCTTTCTTTAGCTACATATGCATTATTGCTCCCTATCACTGCTATGTGCTTGATTTCACATCATCTGAAATATTCAGATTACAAAGAATATGGCTTTCCTCCAAATATGATCTCAACTTTTCTCAACTTTTTCTTTAATTTAACACTACTGTTTTCATGCACCTCTCATATCACATGCTGATGGTGGGAGGCAGACATATACATTTTATTGATCTCAGAAAACTGGTTGAATTGAACTAGACATTACAGATGTAGAGGAAAGAATCCACTGCAAGACTGCCATTTTTGTTGTAACTTTGTAAAGTTATTTTGCCCTAAATCTCTGTTTTAGATTCTATAGAATAAATACTGCAGATGAGTTCTGAACAACAGCATTAAAAGCATAGCTGAATAACTAAGTTAATGCTTGGAAACTGTCTGTCTTCACTTGAATGTTGTTTAATCTGTCTTAAATTAATTGGAGTATGCAGAGTTAGCAACTTATAGATAAAGGGCTTAAATAATATAAAGTTAATGAGATGATTCAGACACAAGGGGTTTATTTAGAATTGACACTGAATTTGAATCAAAGTGATTTTTTTTAAACTGCAAAACACCAATTCTGGGGGAAGGTGAACAATTTTGATACAGATATCACATGTATATAGTTGCCACCAAATTATGGTTTTGCTTTGTTTTGCTTTTTAAAAGAAGGTTTTATGCTATTCTTCCTTGAAGGAGCTCAGTCTGGATTACATGAGACTTTCCCCAATCCATACTAACCACACAACACTGTGAGGCAGGCTGGTCCCACAGAGAGTGATTGGTCCAAGCTCAGCCAGTGAGCTTCATGAGTCCAGGTTCATGACTGGACCAAGTTCAGTCAGTATTTGAATCCAGGTTTCTCTGATCCTAGGACAGCATACTAAGCACAAGAACACCCAACTTGCTGCCTATGCAGTGAATTGCTGGGGGTAGGGGTGGAGCTCTGCCTTAATCCTGGAAAAGAAAAATATTTTTGCAGGGTGCACATTTCTACAATTTTCAAACTTTATATGAATTCATTTGAATTACTTTCCTTGCTCCAAGCATTACGTTCACTCTGGGCAAAAAGTTGCAACCTGTGAATGTATTTTGATCTTGCTTAGCATTTCCTCAAGACCAAAACAGGGAAATAAAAGACAAACACTTAAGGCACAGTAATGCCCCCCATGTTCATTCTTCATTCAAATCACTGTTGCAGAATCAGGTGCATAACAAATGCCAAGAAATAAATACAACTGAGAGGAAGATATTAATCTGTTCCTTTTTTTCAAATGGAAAGCCGCTACTAACAGCCTGAGCTTTTCATTAAAAAGCATAGCTAGCAAAGCACTGCAGAGAAAGGAACTCCACGTGCCTGCCTCCATTTCTACAACGCTGGAGGTTCGTTGAATTTTGCTACTGCAGCATTTTTGCAGCAGCTTGCTTTATTTTATAAACACATGTTCAAGGAGCAGCCGCTTTTAGTGTCTTGCAGCTTTTTACTGCAGACTGGCACGCTTCCTGCATTTTTGAAAAGTCTCTTTTGCATGTTGGAACTCCAGGTCCCATTTCTAACCTTGCAAACACCTATCCATGCTCATGTGGAACTAGGTTCCATTAAGCTCACCAGTGTTTACCTCTGCCTAGGATTGCATTATCCTAAAATTCTTCAATAGCAGATAAATGCAATCTTTCTTCCATTTGAAATAGTAAAGCATTCAAGGCCAACAGATTTCAACATGCTGGCCTTCTGAATACATACAACCACACAAAGAAGCGTTGTTTCTCTTTTGGGGCAAAGAACACCCTAGCATATCATGACTAAGCTCCCTTTCCAAAAGCCAAATGCAGCAGAGGGCTGCTACCTTTTAAGCTGGCATTTAAAATGGTTATAGTTGCTGTAGCATTTGAAGGTTGTTTTAACTTTTTCCTTTGTTTTCATTTGATTTTGGTCTTTATTTTTTGAAATGTGTGAAAACCCACCCAGGGAGGCTTCAAAAGGTGTCACAGAAATGCAGTACATAATCAGCTGGTCATAGATGCAGCACCCCTGTGTGTTTTATTTTCTTCCTGTATAATTTTTCTTACCTAAATGTTACTCTGCCCCTGCTGCAGTTTGCTCCAGGAGGGTGAAGTACTGGCATGATACTGCAACTATATTTTCCCCCGAAAAGAAAAACATAACCTGAGAAGACCATTTCGGGCTGTAACCCACTAACCTGGGAGAAAGGCCTCTGTACTGAATGGACTTCCTCCTGTAGGGATGTGTATATGATTGTGTTATGAGATAGGGAAATGGGGGAAATTGGTGCAGGGGGAACATTTAAGAAGAGTCTTCAAGCTTGTTTTACTAAGTACAGCAGCAAGTCCTTTTAGTTTGATTAGGCAAGGAAGCATGATTTAATGGGGTTTAATGTGCATTTTTGTGCATATTCTTCCAAGTGCGTTCACCTTCAAAATGTAGGCATACTTCTACCATAGGTTAAAGTGTATTTATATGCCTTTCTTAATTATGCATGTGGTTGAACATAATTGTTTTGGTCCATGAATCCCACTGCAAATTTGGAAATGTACAGACTCTGACCACAGATTGTGCCTGAGTCCATTTTTGGTCTGAAAGCTGGAAATCCTGTTAAGAAACCAAGTGAAACATATTTCTTACAAATCCTTATGTGGCAGGTTAGAATAAAAACGGAAGAATCAGTTTGCTTTTGTGCTGTTTCTCTTCAGCTTTTATAGTTCTAAATTTCCAAAATTACTCCAAAGGATAGTAGGAAATGTTCCATCTGGTTCACCTGCGAAGAAGGAACAACTGCATGTCATTTTCTCTCTTACCTCGGCAAGTAGGTAAGGAGCTGCTCCACTGCCCATTGCTCCGGCACTGCGCGCGGGAAACTCCCTGAAGTAGATATCCAGTATTACATGTGAAGTTTACAACATCATTCAGATTGAACTCACTGCCATTGGTCACTCCATGAGCTGGGTTCCCAGGATGGCCACATGTAATTGCTGTTGAAACAAAATGCAGAACAGATGTTAAGACCACAGCAGCAAGCTGTCTCAACAGCTACAAGAAGTTACATACTCCTGTGCCATGACCCAGAAATCTGCTATTGGATGGAGAGGACAGATGTCCTCAGAAGAAGCCTGGCTGCAAGGGCTGCCTTCTTGATTTCAACAGAGGCGACAGCCCACACCTGCAAAGGGAGGCATTCATGGAACTTCATTCTGCATCATCTAAAGTAGACAGGAAAGCTGACATGTCAAAAAACAGTTGGTGAAAACATGGAGATTTTGATTGTAATACTTTATACAGCTATTGTCTGCAAGGGCAAAAGATTCAAGGAAGTCTGGCAGTTTAATTTTTTAAATTAATTTCAAATGACAGCAATTTGGCTTTTTTGGATCAGAATGCAAATTATATATTTTTTCTCTAAAATGTAAAAATGGAGGTTCAGAGACAGTATCTGAGTTTATCTACCTTTCACCATCAAGCCAAGTTTTTGCCACCATAGATGGGGATTGAATAAATCAGATACCCTGAATTATTAATACACAATGGCTAACACAAATAAGATCCTTTTTGTGAGACCTGTATATTTGTGAAAAGTAGACTCTGCTAGCACTGCAACTTTCACGGTGGCAGAGGCCAAAAAAATGATAAAACTATTGTGGAAACCATGGTGAGCTTACCATCTATAAGATATGGGACTGCCAACCTCTGTGATGTCTGATTCCTTATGGAATAGACACAGCTATGAAGAATAAAACATAGTCCTTCAAGCTAAACTTTAAGACAGCATTTCGCTTGACCACAGTTACTGCTATTTAATATGTACTGGGTGCCAACTCTGCACTAGGAGATATACAGAGCCTGGAAGAGGCACAGTCCCTATCTTAGGGATAGAGCTCATTCAGCATATAAAAAAAGGAGAAACTTAAATCAGATTCTGAGTCAGATGAAAAGGAGGGACCAGAAAACACAGATGAAGTGACAAGGCCAGTAGAACCAGAGATAAGCCAGACAAACATCGAGAATCAGAAAGTTTCAAATTATGTGGGAAAGCTTCATCAGCAAACTTGTATGGAGTTGGCAAACCTACCATCATTGATCTGAGGACGTGGCCCTGAAACAGGAGGACCCACCTCGAAATTATGGTTTGTTCTTCTCAATTTGGACGGGAGGAGGGATATCTAGTTTAGAATCAACATCTTAACATTATGCAGAATTTCCCTAATGGGCTGTACTCAAGCTTTGCTTGTTTCTTTTGATATTGACTTCTGCAATGCTATTCTTTTGCATACAAAGGCAGCCTAGTTTGGTCAGATTTAGTAAAGGCTTCAGCTGGAAAGCCTTTGTCCTGATCTGCTTGGAAGAGGGACAAGAAGAATGGCCAGGAAGCCAATCATGAGAGCTCACAGGAAAGCTTGAAGAATTTGGATTTGGGCACCTGAACATATGCCCCTATTTATGCAGGATACTTGACATCCCTACCCATTTGGACAATCCTGAGCAGGGATCAAAACCAGGAAGTATATCATACACGGGCTGCATTTGGTGCAGAGGTCACATGTAGTGCAGCCTTGAAAAAAAAACTACTTCCTTTTTCTTACTGAAATGCCTCACTTCTGTACTAACACAGGAGATAGAGACTTTCAGAAACTTCTGAAAGCAAGAACTTGCTCATACAAGACAGACACTTGCAAAAGAAAGATATTCTCTGACCCAGAGGGCCCAGGGAGGTCACCCAAACACTAAGAGAAATCAAAAAGCAAAGTGAACACTACTAAGATAAAAAAGAACTTTAGTGAAAAGAGAAAGCAGTTTAAAACAAAGAACAAAGGGGAATCAATCAATGTAAAATCCACCCTGGTTTGCCATAGCCTAGAAGCAGTGAAGAACTCAGTGCAAAGGCAGGAATCAAATTTCCTTTAGCATGTGATGGAAGTGCAGAATTCCTGTCAAAACTGAACCCTAGTTATTAGTAGGCACATAAGTGATGCTCCTCAGACACCATTTAGGAAAATGGAGGTGCTAAACTCTCTCTCCTTGCAACCTTTTCTAAGAACTGATCTGAAGGGTCCTCAGCTTTGTGGGACAGATTTGGTAGGATTGGGGTTTCAAAGGACAAGAGGAAAGGGGAACTCATTAGAAATCACCTCCTCCTATTTCTGCTGATGGAAGCCTCCATTTGATCACAGAGCCTTCTATCACTGGAGTGACACCAACAGAAAACAGTCCTGAGGGTCCAGGTAATTGTTCACCCAGAAGGTTAGAACACTGATAGGGTTATTAAAAAAAGAAAACTCCCCAGTTAAGTAATAACCCTAAATAGAGTGCATTTGCTATGCAGCAAATGTAACTACTTTAAGCTTCAATTTAGGAATTTACCACCAATATGTCTACACTAAATGATCTGAACATAAGAATTATCTTGTCAAGAAAGATCCGGCTTCCATCAAGTCTAGCATCCTCTGTCCAGAAATGGAACTGAGCAAGCAGATAAAATAGAGATGCTTGAGCTGGATTAATATTTCTAAACATAATCTGTTAACCAGATGCATATTGCTTTGGAATGTGAAGATCCCACTTCAAGTAACATAATTAATAGCTACAGAAAGACCAGTTGTCCCAACTGCTCAGAAGCTGCCTAATAACATGTTAAGGATTTCATTAGTTTACACTTTCTTATCATGAATCCTACAATCCAGTAAGCTGTCAGAGCAGATTATATGTGCTATGTTGTCGCACTGTAAAATTGAAATTGTCTGTTAAAATTGTGACTGTGAAGGACACGTGTGTTTAGATTATTGTCCTTTTCGGCAAATGCATATTCCAGTCAGTCAGCTCCTGTTTACACCCCTCATTACTCTTGACAGATGCTGCTTTTTGTGATGCCTTCCAGAAACAAAAGGTCTCCACCCTTGTGTCTAGTCTTACCACATCATCATTATTGTTGTCACACATTGCCAACCTCTTGACAGATCAACACTTTTCAACTGTTGTGTATGCAGCTCAAACAAATATTGCAGCTCCAATGTTTTGTCATTCCCTATTTCTTTAGTAGTCCTTATATAAGAATCCCACTGAAATAGCTTTATACTCTTTGTAAAATCAAGATGTTTAGATCATGCTGTTATAACATTCATAGCTCACATGTGAATATGGCCTGAACTGAAACCAATGGGATAAAACAATTCATCACTTTAAAGTCTGGTTATAACTACACTGTAGCACCAATGAAGTGCAATCAGCATTAAAAAGATTTACAAAGTAAGATAAAACAATACAGCATAATAAAAAGAACAGATGTAGGACAAGACATAAAACACAAAAAATCTTGAAAAAATGCCATAACACGTACAATGCAGGCAATGGGATTGCAGGAGAAAAGAGAAAGATTAAACTCAAGGCAAACTGAAGCAAAAAACTTCCATTATAAATTGGCAAGTGGCTAATGATTCTACCCACTGCCCTGGAAGGAGGTCCCACTGAACTCATTGAGACATAGTTTTACGGAAGTTATACAATTGTGCTATTAATTAGCTATTTAGATACCATCTCAAAAGGAGAGTGGTGATATTATGCAAGCTTTGTCTTTCTCAAAACTCTAAATGTGCTAGAGTACAGTACTTTGAGGTGACTTTGGACCTGGATCACCAAATCTTCTAGCTCAGGCTAATTAAGGGATAATGCAGCTACAGGTAAAAACATAAAAACTGCCTATTATTTTAGTAGTTATTAATATCTATCTACAAAGTCTTAAAATCGACAGTGAAAGAGGAATGATCAATAATTCCTGGCTAACAAACTGACGCCATTAGAGAATAATACCCCTAACCCTAACCATTTTCACAGAAAGTAATGCTAAAGGCACACGGAATGACACAATGCAAGGTCAGATGAGATCCGTTAGTCTTCCTTGTTTACACAAAAACATGAGAAATATGTGCTGAAAAACCAAAACATGTTACCAAATGAGCTACTTAGAAATAAATAAATATTGCTTTGCAATCTCACAAGATGATATTTTACGCATTAACATAAATAAATGCAACAGAAAATCATCAAAGTACCTTAACATTTTTAAAACAACAAGCAATAAATATAAATTTCATTCTGGTCCAACATGTCTATTATTCAAATTTATTACAGCGACATGATCTAATCTTGCTAGAGTAGTTTTAAAAGCAATAATGAACATTTCATCAATGAAATTGTAGTTTGCATATGTATTTTATATCACATTTTCCCCAAGGAGCAAAATGTGCTTCACATATATTATGCCAGTAAGCCATAGAATAAACATGTAAGGTAGGTAAGTATGATTGCTCCCATAATGCCAGGTGGAAGTTATTAGCCAAGGAGTATAGCTGTGAGTACAGCTTTGAACCAGACTCCACCAGCTCATAGTTCATGCTCAGAAAACTAGGTTATACTAAGTCTAGGTTACCAACTGAGTATCAAGTTTGTATTTCAAGAGGGCAGAGAAGCAGATTTTAGGGATGGTCTTATATATACATTTTTATGTATGTATTCATGGCTTTTATAGACCATTTGATTAGCAAGAGATATCAGAATTTAAAATAATCTAAAAACATAATATATAAACAATATATCACAAGGAAGTTAAATTCATCAGTGCTGAACAGCAAATAATGATAAAAAAGCCAATGACATGCAGATAAAACCAGTATAAAATCCAGTAACATGATCCTTATCAAGAAGTCATCCTATACAAAAGTGAATTCAGTTCCAAGTGTGCTGCTAGTGCAAGAGCAGCTATCAATTCTCTCCTGCCAAAGCTTGCTTGTTTGCTCCTGAGTTTCAGTGGTGTGCAAAGCTATTGTGTTTGGTCATTAGTCATTGTTTATCATGGTAACTTATCTGAGTGATCGTTAGTTTGCTACTGCTCCAAACAGAAAAGGTCAGAAAAAAAGGTATTACTTACAGACACAAACTGGTGTTTGCCCAGACCACTTATGATCTTGCAAGCATATCCGAACAGATGTGCCAACAAGTCGAAAACCAGGATTGCACTGATATACCACGGTATCCCGATAACTGAAACCATCTCCACTGATGTGACCATTTACAATTGGATCTGGAGATCCACAGTGTCCAGCTAAAATAAGAGAGATAAGGAAAAAGAATACTGAATAAGAGTGCATACAATAAGAAGACACAGATGTGATCCACTTAACATATAGAAATTAATCAGCAATGAGAATAATATTAAACTACAAGATGGCCTTAAATTTGCCTCACCCAATGAGATTCATCAGCCAATATGAAAGCATTAGTATTGATCCATTAGTCAATCCTCCAATCAACATGTACTTATGACTATATTAAAATATAAGGCTCAGGTCCTTGGTACAAACTGCAAGGCTATTCTATATCTACAATAGTAATTGCAGAAGCTCCAGTTCCAGAGAATAAGCTCCTTAGACAAATATAGACTTGGAACAGAGAGGAGAGTATAATTTGCAAGAGCAAAGAAAAATAATTCAACAATTCTTGTTTGGCATTTAATAACCCCGTGCATCCTTATATATGGTACTATGGAAACAGAATATATTTGTTGATGCTTCACAGTCAGTTTAAATCCAAATATTCCTGCACTGAATTCTTTATTCCTGAGGACCTGACAACAAAAACCTGAAATGCAGCTCCTATAATGAAACTAGACTTATTAAAATATAGGAGATCTCATGTGGGCTAACATGAAACGTGACAATATTATATCTATCTGACAAGCTTGTGCACATTCCATGTGATTTATTTCATTTACAGATCACTTCACTTAGTGGGTTTAATGATTTCCTGTCATTTTAAACCTGGTTAAATTAAGCACCCTAACAGTTCAAGAACTAAAGGAGCAAAGCAATAAAATACCAAAGATATGCAATTTTACAATCAAGCCAATTAGCTCCTAAGTGTATTAAAGAGGCTGTTAGCAGTCTGCTTTTTTCAACTATACTTTCAGGAAACTTAAAAAAAATGATTAACTGGTTCAAGATAGGGTCAGCAGATTTATTATACATAGTGCAATGTTTAAACCACAGCCGCATACATGTTGAGTGTATCTTTTCAAAAGATGCATAAACATACGCTGGGCCATTCATGGAAGTTCTTCATTTTCAGAATATGGTAAAATCCCTCATCTTGCTACTGTGGATTCCTTTTAGTCTAGATTATAGGATTTGAAGGATAAACATTAAAAGATCAGTAAATAATATAGCTTATTTTGAAAACTGGGAAATTGCAAGTGTGGAGAGCTGGGATGAATAACACAAATAAGGCTGCTTCCAGACATCTCATCTGAATTTCTCCCTGGCATCTGGGGACCTGAATTACCTGGTCATGGAGCAGAAACAATATGAATCCTTTACTATTCTATTTAATTTTCAGAATGGTGTACAAAGTGTTGTGCGCAGGCTGTTTGCCATAAATTTAAATTTAAAGGTGTCGTTTACTCTGGCACACTTTACATACACATGCATATTGCTCAAACACTGCAGTCGAGCAACACAGGTGGGGATGCTTTTGTGTAGTGTTCTACCAATGTTCATACGCAGATGTGCATATGTACACCACTGAAACATCACAAAAAGATTCTTGGTAGGCTCACATATTAGAGTTGTATAGTGTGTACGTATTCTCTGTTTCTATGCTTCTATAGTGGAGCTAGCTGGAGCCAGGTGTCAGGCTAGATGGCCCAGGAGGCCCCTTCTGACTCACTGAACATGTTTCTATGTTTCTGTGTTTCTATGTAACACAGCACACAGAAAAAATAAATTGGAATTAATGTTGTTGTTAGTCGTGAAGTCGTGCTTGACCCATCATGACCCCATGGACAACATTCCTCCAGGCCTTCCTGTCTCCCACCATCCCCTGGAGTCCACTTAAGCTCACACCAACTGCTTCAGTGACTCCATCTAGCCACCTCATCCTCTGCCGTCCCCTTCTTCTTTTGCTGTCAATAGTTCCCAGCATTAGGCTCTTCTCCAGTGAGTCCTTCCTTCTCATTAGGTGGCCAAAGTTTTTGAGTTTCATCTTCAGCATCTGGCCTTCTAAAGAGCAGTCAGGGTTGATCTCCTCTAAGACTGACCGGTTTGATTGCCTTGCGGTCCAAGGGACTCAGAGGAGTCTCCTCCAGCACCACAATTCAAAGGCCTCAATCCTTTGGTGTTCAGCCTTCCTTATGGTCCAGCTTTCACAGCCATACATTGCAACTGGGAAAACCATAGCCTAGACTATACGCACTTTTGTTGGCAGGGTGATGTCTCTGCTTTTTAGTATGTTGTCTGGATATGCCATAGCTTTCCTGCCCAGGGGCGTTTTTTAATTTCTTGGCTGCAGTCCCCGTCTGCGGTGATCTTGGAGCCCAGGAAAATAAAATCTGTCACAACCTCCGTTTCTTCCCCATCTATTTGCCAGGAAGTGAGAGGACTGGATGACATGATCTTAGTTTTCTTAATGTTGAGTTTCAAGCCAACTTTTGCACTCTCCTCCTTCACATGCATCAAGAGGCTCTTTAGTTCCTCTTTACTTTCTGCCATTAGAGTGGCATCATCTGCATATCTGAGGTTGTTGATATTTCTCCCAGCAATCTTAATTCCAGCTGGTGATTCATCTAGCCCCACCTTTCTCATGAAGTAACCCAAAGGATTTTTATTCCAGAACTTTTACATTTGATAAAAAATTAAACATTCACTTGATTGAAATAATTTCTAAGAAAAAATTAACTCTACATAAAGTTAGAGCAATACTCATTGTTTCTCATGATACTTCTCTATAGGGTACTGTTACAGAAAACTGCACAAAATGTTTTCTATTAAAATAGAAGTGAATTAGAAATTGGAATTCTTGAACAGACACCTATTAGTGCTATTTCAATACATATTTTAAGCTTTGCATAGAGACACAGTATTTTGAATGTGCTTAGATTCCCCCCCCCCCACACTAGATCATACTGCATTGTAATCCAAACAACCACTTTGTGATCTACTTATTTGTATTGAAACGAGTGACAATTGCAATTAATTGCTAGGCAGAAAATATTAGTACAAATGCAAATGGACAAGAATACAGACTGAAAACTCTAGCCTTTTAGCTGTAACATGGCTATGATAATGACAAGTTACAGCTTTGTGAAGCTCAAATTAGAAATCAGAATTTAAACTGACATAATATAAGCTTTTTAAGGAAACCATTTTGCACGACTAATAGTTGCAGCTTCATTAACAGGGATTGTAGAAAATGCTAGCTTTGGTGACAGAAGTAATATATTCAGAAACATCCTTTGTTGAAACAATTCTAAAACGAGAGACAACATAGGCTTCTTAGGATTATGTTTTCTCATAGGCAGCCCAAACTGCTAACTATGGTCAGGAGATAAGGCATTGTTCCATCCACACCAGCTCTAGATTGTCCATTAATAATTATCCCATTTGAAGCCTATAGAAAACGAGACAGCCTATAAGCTCTGGGCAGTCAAAATTAAGTTTGAGAATTTACTTCTGTGTCAAGTGACAATCAAGGAAAGAGCATGACTTTTACTGAACTAGGTTTATTGCAAGCTTTCAACAAGACTTCCTTGTGAATGTTCCTAACTGCTGTTCTTCCCAAATGCTCGTGAACAGGATTATTTCTGGAAGGGATAAAAATCTTAATAATCCATAAATTACAAATAAATAGAAGGCAACCTTCTGCACCCTTCAATATCTTGTCCAGTTTAGGAATTCCTGAGCACCTCTGCGCTCACTGTACAAGGACTCAAGGCTTTGCATACATTCAAAGAGAGTATGCCTGAAGTCCTCAAGGATGCTTGAGAAGTGCCTATTCCAGAGGTTTATTCCAAATTGGGCACAGTCTGTTTGGTGTCCTTTTCCTACTGGAGATCATATAACTCGAAGTCCTTATGCTGCTGCTGTCCACAAAGGGAACTTGAAGTCAATACAGAGTTCCTGCTTCCCAAATGTAGGTCAGGAAAGGCAAGTTCTGATGGAGACTTAACCTCAAAATAAGAGTCTTGCCAATAATTACTCACAAAGTGGCTTTCTCAGATGTGTGGCTAATCAATTAAGAATGTGCTTCCTTTAAGTATCAACCCATCTACACGCCTCTTTTCTTCCAAAAGGGCCCAGAATATCATGAGTCCAATTGGTAGCACAAAAAAGGAACAGAAAGTAATCAAAAGCTTAACTAGAATGTAATTTACTAAAAGCATATAAACTGAATGTACAAAATGGAAATTAACTTATTCAAAGGTGGCATTTGCCTTGTCAAATTTTAGATCCCTTCCCTCATACAGGACACTATATATGCATTTACCCAGACACTGTGTTTCAGTTCCACTCCAAAGGCCATTTGCTAAGCACTCTCGCACATGGGACCCAACTAGTGTGTATCCAGTATTACAGGTGAAGATTGCAGTGGCTCCATATACCGTCAAGGTGCCAATCTTATTACCATTTGGTGGAGAAGGGAGACTTCCACAGGAGATAACTGAGAAGAGAAAATAAAGTGCTTTCAGTATGACAGCAGCAAAAGGTTTCTAGAAAATCATGTTGGACTCCAAAGAAATTGACACACATGGGCAACCGGTACTGCCTCCAACCCTCAGGATGCCAACAATTCTAGTCCCTTTCTATGGGAGAAAGAAAGACAATGAACTCAAGGCAGGGGAGGCTGGTATGTCAGTGGGACTCCTAATTCACTGCAGTTTTATAGGAGTTTTAGATATACACAGTTAAGTTGTATAGGAACTATCCACAGTGCTGAACTGCATCCACAAAAGAGCATTACCAGCATGGATAGCTCCTATAAAGTGTAACATGAAACCCACCATGGATGAGGCACCCCATCAACCTAAGAGTTAGTTATTGGTCTCCCTTGACTCCAAGGAATGATCCAGCCGTCTCAGCCTGTTGGCTTGCTTCTCTTCCCTCCTTTCTTGGTAGAGTGTTCAGTAAATAAAGAAAGGAGTGAGACACTGAGAAGGGCAGGGAACAAATCCTCCATAAGAATAAAAACAAAGAAAACAAAACAAAAGTTTAAAGAGTTTTGGAATCAATGCTACCTTTGTTACCATGACCTGATTAATTGAAAAACCAGGCACATAAAGTATTGGGGGAGGGAGGGGCAAAGTGGCTATGCCAAATCCTGTAATTATTAGTTATTCATCATATATGCAGATGCTTAGCTCTGAACTGGTTCTGTCCATTTTCTGTAAGAACAGCGCATAGAAAGTAAAAAAGGAAGTTTTGTCTATTATATGATATATTCACATTTTGAGGTTATTTTGGCCCTAACAATGAGCTTTCATGGTATTTTATACCATATAAGAATGTTATAGTTTATGAATTTAATGCCATTCAGTGGAAAATACCCAATAAGGTTGTATATATTATACAAACCACAAAATATGACATTAATTTTTGTCTCCATTGAAATTTTGACATAATAGATGTGTCCTAGCAATTTCATATCTAGGCAAGCATAATTAAATTAAGTCCACGTACAGGTTCAAAATGAGAGTGGTGGATCCTTAGAGAGCCAGGCTTGACTAGTGCAGGTCTATGACAGATGTAATGTAGTCCCAATACCATCCAAAGGCTAGCTGCCTAGCTTATACATTTTGTACCGTTTGGAGTTTCTTCAAGGATAGCCCCTTATGATGTAACAACTTGGTAATAATGGGATGGATGAGGAAAAATAAACGCAAGGTGAACCCTGACAAGGCAGAGACCCTGGGGGTAGCTGGTTTTCAAATCTGAGTATTGGATAGGCATAGGGCTGGCCCACCATGAAGTAGGTCGAGATACCTGCATGAAGCAGCAGAGATGGAGGAGTGGTGAATTGTGCAACTTCCCCACTCCCCCATCTTCCAGTGGGTGTTCTGCAGAGCCGTGCCAGCCCTTCTCTAGCCATTGCATTTGCCACAGCAAAAAAGCAGTCAGTGGGCTCTCTGGAGCAGCTACTGTCTTTCTATTGCTGCAGAGCTCTGGCTCTTGGCATGTCAGCAAAGGTAAGGGGTGTGGATGTGCAAGTGCCAGAGGAGGGAGGAAGAGGAGCATGGCAGCAACCGAGGCAGGGACAGAGGGGCATGTGGTGGGGGCATGGGTTTAGGTGGGAAGAGAGTTTTTCTGAGTGTCCAGCCTGTTCTAGATACGGTTCCGCTTCTCAGAAGTATAGGCACGTAACTGGCAAGTACTTGTCACGGAAGGGTCAGATGAGTTCATGGGATCAGACTGCCTTTTACCAGATTCTAACGGTTTGCCAGCGATGATCATTCCTGGAGAATGATAATCTGGCTATGGTCCATGGTCTGGTAATTTCCTGATTGGGTTGCAGCAATTCATTTTACATGAAGCTGCTGTCCTTGAAGATGATTTGGACACTTCAGCTAGTAGAAAATGCAGCTGCTAGAATATTCACAGGTACAGTCGGTGAGATCATTTTATACCTATTCTACGGAAGCTGCATTGCTTGCATATTTGCTCCTAGGGCTGATTTGAGGTACTGGCATATACCTATAAACTCCTAAATGACTTTGGATGCAAAGTTTTGAAGGAATGCCTCTTACTCTATCAGCCTGCTCTTCAGCTATCGGAGAGGGGTAGTTTAACTTGGTGTCCTGCACTGAGCAGGGGGCTGGACCCAATGGCTTTCTGGCCCCTTCTAACTCCAATATTCTATGATCTATCTTAACATTCTCTTAACATTTTCTTGAGCTGGCTGCCACTTGGTGACATCTAGGGCAAGAGCTTTCTCTCTGGAGTGATCTTGTTTGTGAAACACACTCCCCAAAGAGTTATAACCAGCACTGATGTTGCAATCATTTCTGTTTTCCAAGGCATTTTAATCTATTTCTATAGCTTTCTAATCTTGTTTTATTGTTCCTTTTTATTGTTTCGACTGTGTTTTGCAGTTGGATGACAATTTTTTGCTCTGTGTACTGTGTACTACCCTGACATCTTTTGATGAAGTACACTTTATAAATATACAACGAACTAAATAAAAGTTGCTTGGGACACCAGGAGAGACAGCCTGCCACTGCTAACACCACGAACGGGGGCACGCGTCATCTCTGTGATTGACACAAATTGCAAAAAATCACCTCAACAATGTGCTTTCCGTAAATATGTTGCCTACTCACTCATACATATGTGAAATGTGATAATGGTGTTCCAAATGGACAGGTAGCACTAGCTATGATGGCAAAACCTGTGAGATTTATTGTAATTAGTAATTCACAACTGGTTATACTCACACTTATATCTGAACAGCTGTTTGTGAGTATGTTAATAGTACTTCTATGTTGGACCTCACACACCACTAAAGTGAATTTTTGCACATCACATCATTGGGTATTATTGACATGCACACCTACAAGGTTTTTCTGGAAAAGGGAAGTATCGGCAAAGGCAAAATGCTTTTAGTTGCAATGTGAGCTGCCCTGAATAGCTCCAACCAGGTATTTTCTTTTCTCTTTGAGCAAGAGAATCACCCCATGCCCCATCAGAATCTGCTTTTGAAATTTTCTTAGTTTAAAAAGCAGTTTGCCTTGTGGCCGGAAAAGATGCTATTCAAAATCCACACGTTCGAAGTCCACCTTGGTAAATGGAAATAAATGCTTGCTGCTTTGGTTTTCACTCCTTATACAATTATAGCATTCAATGTTTACATGGTGAATGATGCGATCTGCAATGCTTTCATTATATTATCTTTGGAAGGCAGAGTAATGAATAGCTTAAGAGCTTCAAATATTTAATGAAATTTAATTTTCCAAGATCAAGCAGATTTTTGAGCTCATGTGTTATTGGTCTGGATTACTCAGATAGTCCGTTAATCTATGGCTGATTAGCTTGTTTGTCTAATTAAACTTGAATGTAATTGATGGGTACATTCACAAGTAATTTAATGGGTAATATGAACAATGGCTAGCTAAATTTTTTGGATAAGGACTCTTAAGAATGGACAAATACATCATTTAAGAAACATATACATGTCGATGCATATATTAATAAAGTCCTGCAGTCTAGAGATATTTTTCTGGATACAAAAATCCAGCCTGTAAACATGGAGCTATTTCTCACATCCTCATGAGCAAGTTTCCGTAATCATTTCAACAGAGGAGATGACTACATACATGTCTTCTTTTGTGCATACAAAATTACCCTCTCTTAAAGTTAACATCTCTTGGATATCTGTTTCCCCAGGAGCCCCATAGGCTCTAAACAGGCAAGAAAAAAATCTTGCAAGTACACTGACCTAGCTATTTAAAGATAACTATCTAGACATACTCTAGAAAGTAATAAAGTTTAAGCCTTGCATATTTAATGCATTTAATTTACTACATTCTTTCATAAAGCCCTTATTTGAGCAAGGCTTACCTTCAACTGTTTTAGGAAAGCTAACAGAAAATGCCACTGTCCTCTGCTTAGGTTGTGTGGGCGATAAACAGAAACTATATCTTTGGACAGAAGTGAGCACGGTGTAAATAGATGTTTCTTACCCTTACACATTGGTGTCTCATCAGCATTGCTCCATGTTCCATTAGTTTTACACAGCATGAGTCTCTGACCCTCTAAATAATAGCCAGGGCTGCAGCTCAGCATGACTTGTGCTCCAAACTCATTCGGCGACCCAGAAATCAGTCTCCAGATGACATGTTCTGAGAGCAGCCCCTCAATGCTGGGGCAAGTCACAGCTGTGAAGCAAGGATACTTCAGCATTAGCACTTTCCTTCCAACATTACTTCACAGAAGATGAATCATCATCTTATTGACAGCAGACTTTTCCTTGTGAAATTGAGCATGCTACAAACATTTCTCAAATACATGTTCCAGCGCAGAGCATGGGATATTTGTTACAGCAATGACACCGATAAGCTGTTTCATTTCTGACACAGGAGAAAAATGACACATCTATGCACTGCTCCAGGTTTTTTTTTTAATATGGATCATTTCTTTCATTAAGGGCAAAGCCATACAATTAGTATGTGTAGAATTAAGAATATATTAATAACTGGCTATGAGAGCTAAACACACTGACAGATCTAGAGCTGCATTGCTCTGCTGGTGTAGATTGTGTTTAGGATCACAGCCAAATTTGTTTTATGCTATTGAGGACTGTGTAGGGAATAGTAAATTGCCACCTAATGGGAAGCACAGATGCCATTCCAAAGGCTTCATTTATCTAACAAAGCTTTATTCTGCATGACATTTCCTTTATAATATGCCTAATGTGTTCCATTCAGATGTTTTATACATGTACCCATATTACTGTAAGACAGTAAGAGAGAGAGAATATCCAAAATACTTAGCAATCAAGTATGTAGTATCACTGAATCTGTTTCCATTGCTAGCCCATCCTATCTGATGGAGGGGGCATTATTGTTGCAAAATATAGGACAGAACATAAGAATAACCAAAGCCTCATGGACCTATCAAAAAGGAGGAAGAGCATGAGGAAAGATTGCTGGAAGAGTAAAAGTGAATTCTGTAGAAAACTTAGCACAAAAGGTATAAAGACCAAAAGCAGGGAATGCCCATGGGGGTAAAGCTGAGTCATACAGAAAAGGAAGAAGAACAAAATAGCCTTCAATAGCCACTGCAGAGGAGATGGAACGTGTCTTAGAGACAAGTATTTTGGGCTTGCCGTCTGAAAAGCAGGCTGTGTGCTCATCTGCACGACTGCTCCTCCCCTTGCTTTAACTCTCTCTCTCTTGGTTTATTACTCTCATTTACTCCCTACCAAAATGCTTCCTGGCAATGCAGACACTCTGGATGACTAATCCAGATGGTTTAACACCTCAAATATCACAATCTGTCCTCTTCATAGAAGTCATCCTATCACACACTAAACTGAAGAACCATTCCATGCTTCTGGGGAGAGCAGCCACTTTCCTTTCCAGCTATACCAAAGTGGATGTGCGGATGAACACATCTGTCAGTTCATTTTGTCCTGCATTAGCAGCCTTATCTCACCTTCTTTATGTGTCAGTCATGCAGAAATGTGTGAATGTTGGTACATTCTTAAAAGGTGAATTGAAACTAATTTCCCCCTAACTCCTACATGGGTGTGAGGATTTCCCACTTGCAAGTATAGTCAAGGTCACTCTCTCTCTCTCTTTCACACACACACCTCCTACTTTTCATCCATGGTGCTCAGATGGCAAGTGAAGTTCTACCCACTTTTATCCTCTCAAGTGTTAGGTGTGTTAAGCTGAGAAAAATGGCTCCTGGCAAATCACAGGGATGCTAGTTTGGGGAGAAAAGGGGGTGGGAGGATCCAAATCAGGTGGCACCATGATGCTCCTGGGAAAGGCCAGAAATGTGTAGGAAAGGCTAAGCCCATTTGTGCTGATTGGAAAGTTTATGGGAAAGCTTTCAGAATGGATTACAGGAAGACTTCCTCCCTTTGCGCCACTGTGGGGCTATGTAAGCCAGTCTGAGTTAAGGTACTGGCAATGTCCTGATAGACCTCCTACCAACGTGCATGAAAAAATGCAAGAGTTTGCTCATGGCATCTTGTTAGCAGCATATGTCAGCCCCCGGTTAATGGTGCTGGGAAGCAATTTGACCTGCTTGTGCAACTACAGTGTTTTCCCTTTGTCCATAGCAAAATTAAGCTTTATATAAACTAATGCAGCTATGAGCAAGAGAAATAGTTGGCTTCCTCTGCTACAACTTTGTGACAAGGAAGGCATTGGGTAGGATGCAATCTTTTGGGGTGGGGGCTTGGCCACTTTGATCCCTACGGTTGTAATTCCCTTAAGGGGATTTCGAGATATGAGGTTCCAATACACAGCACAGGGACAGGGAGCTCTGCTGCCATGTGGGGGCAAGGGAGGAGCTCAGATGAGCATTTTCTATCACCACAATCCCTGATCCCCAACCTTCCCACTGTACCCTGGCACATGGGCTGGGTTAGTTTTGGCCAGAAAGCAAGCTGGCTAACAGAGAGACCCATGCCTTATCCTGCCAAATTTCCCAGTGCATGCTGTAACCAATGAACCTGTGGCCAATTCATTAACGCATATCGGTCTCAACATGGCTTGTCACCATCCACATCCTCCCACTTTCTCTTTGACACTGCCAGCATTTATAATGATTGCCCCAAGTCACCTATATGGTTCTCATTCTCTCCCACCCCCCAACCACACTCCCTTCCTCTCTCTCCTCTCCTCTCTCTCTCCCTCCTTCTCTCCTTCCTTCTCTCTCTCTCTCTGTGCAAGACCATGTAGTGTACATGATGGAAAAATAAAGTGCAAGGAAGATACTTCCCACAACATAGGAACGGAATACGTAAAGCTGTTCACTGATTGATACGTGACAGCAGAAAACTGTTTATACCATGCAGTAAATTCTTTTGATTTATCAAAACAGCTATGATCCAGAATTAATACACAGCATACTTAACAGTTGCTGTATTTAGAACAAGTTATTCAGGTATGCATCAGTCTCCCTCTTGTACATCACAGACACCAGTGACAGTTGCTATTTTAACTTACAGCACTGGAATCAGAAATGATGTCAAGTTCATCTAGATATAGAGAAAAAGCTGTCTTCTTTCTATGCTGATTTGTTTCTGTTGATGTATGTATTAACTACTGCCTGCTTCCAAGTATAGTGCAGCAAATGCAATTACATCTTTCAAGTATGATTATATGTCATATCGCTCGAAAGAGATTATTTACCCACACTAATACTTATGTACACGACCAAAGAGAATCAATCCTTAGCTTTACTTCCGTATGCCTGGCACCATACCTGGAAAGGCAGAGAACTCTCAGCTTTGCCTTACAACAGTGCAGCTGGAGATTTAATCCTGTGTGACTTGATGGTGTTTACTCATCTGTGAAGACTGATGTTCGCAGCTTCAGTCCAAAACTAGAATAGTTAAGCCATAGTGGTTCAAGCACTGATAACCTCCAGGGAGCATGGCTGTGCTACCGTTTACACGGGGCTGTCTTTGGGGTCCATTCAGAAACTACTTCAGGTGCAGAATGCAGTGGCAGGTCCTCTTTTTGACGGCAAGTTAAACTCTTGCTAAAGGAATTGCACCGGCTGCCAACAAGCGACCAAGTCAGGCTTAAAGTGTTGCTGCTGATCTATATATCCCTAAACAAGTTAGCAGCAGATTGCCTGAGGGAGTGCCTCATCTCTTATGCCCCTGCCCAATCTTTGCAATCGTTTGTGAGACCACACCTGGTGCCACATGAAATGTCCCCTCAGGAGCACACACAGTATTAAAGGTCAGTATAGTAGCATTTATTCTCGGTGACACTTTACCCCTTGTCATCAGAGAGATCCCTGCAGTTCCAACATCTGGACATCTTCTTAACACCCATCCTTTCACACTGGCTTTCCTTGTGCTGCCTTCAGTATTGGAGACACACTATTTCTGCCCCTTTCCCAATCTCTGATCAGATTGAGAAAAAGGTGAGAAAGACAGGCCTTAGTTTGTTATCAGCACCAAGCCAACCTCAGAAGTTACTGTTTGAGAACTAACTTTCTTTCCAGAAACTGCTTCAGAGTGGAGGGAGAAGGTATCACATTTCTAATAATCCCTCTTCCCACAGTCACAGTTAAGTGAGCACTGCTTAAAAGGAAAGGTATCGGGGTCATATGAAAGGAAGGCTGGATTACAGGACAAATAAACTGGGCAAATCTTCTGTGGCTTAGATTTTAAATTGTGCTGGTGAAAAATCTGGCTGCTCTAATGCCCTTCTTTGAGGTGAACCACAGAAACTCCTAAAGTTTGCATCTCAGTACAAAATCTTTGTCAGCCTTGGAAGGTGTGACTCTGCAACTGACGCATGGTTGTGAGATTTTTCTCTGTAAGGGACATCCATTTCTGTTTTATTAGGATTCACTCAGTTTGGATGCCCTAGCCTAAACATGGGCTTGAACACAGTCTGCAGTTGAAGTCCATACAGTTCTGAGCCTGCAATGTTTTTGAAAATATATACCCTTTTAACCTGTGTACGGGAAATAGATTCATTTTAAAAATGCATACAAACATGTTTTAAGCACTGGGAGAAAAATACATGCATGTCAAAGCTGTCCATCCTTGGAAAAACAGGCACACAAATACAAAAATTCATTCTGCTATGGACACAAGTTGAATTGAGCTTTGAGATCGAATTTGCAGAACTTCAATGAGCTCTAGTTGTACCTGTACACAAATTCCCACCCTTTGGAATGTTCTCACAAGTGACATTTGACAGACATCTACCATTTGTTCTAAGATACCTACTTAAAATTTCCTTCTTTATACTAGCAGCCTCTTATTATATTTTGTAATCTTGTTGGTGTTATGTTAACCACTTTGCTAATTTTATTGAAAAGTGGCATAGATATATTTGTGTGTGTATATATATATATATATATCTGGTCTTTCTACTATTAATATTATTATTTACACATTTTAAAAGGCAATCCTTTTTTAAGGAAAAAGAAAAACATCCAAGCCCATTCCTTCACCAGAATGCTAAACTGTTTCAAGGTTACAGCTGACACAGGGATACAGTCTTCATAACTCACTTTCCCTTGCACTGGATACAAAAGCTAGTCAAAGGGCTACAACTGCATTACAAAAAGCATGACTGGAAGTAAGCATATTGGGTTTGGCTGCACTGAATTTTAGTTTTGGCATGAGGGCATTTTGCAACTTCGTTCATCCAAGCTCCCTCCAAATTGCTCAGCAGTTTTGGCTAAGCAGGAACCTTGACATTTGCCTTGAATATAGCTTGGAAGGAACTAAGTGGCAACTTAGAGGTGTGTAAATCTCCTTTCCCACTGCTCCCATAATATGTTTTGATTACTCTATCAAAGCTTCACAGCAGTCTCTTCCAAAAAGGAAGCTCTAAATCTGCCTTCAGTTTATACAACATTTTGTGGAAACTTTAGTATTTGGCCAGTGGAAGCATGTGTTATATTACAAGAGAAGGCAAACTGTTTTCATTCATCAAAGAGCTGACTAAACAAATTCCTTCTTTCATAAGCAAATTAACTACGACGACCTCTCCATCTCCCTACATCCAGAAGTTCTGGAGGCTGCTTAATTCTTTGCATTATGTTGTTGTTGATGTTAACTACAAGCACATGCTCTTTTCCCTTCTCACTCTTTCAGACACATACACACAGGTTTCTGAACAGCTAAAACCAACAACAACAACAACAACAACAACAACAACAAAGTCCAGTAAAACCAAGAGGAAGCAGACATCAAATTCTTCGTATGGATCTGAGCTAGGCTATCATCTACATTTTTCACATTCCTTAAAAAGTAATTAGCAAATCTTTAAGTAGACTTTGATGTTACTGGCTGACCATATTAGACTTGGGTGCTTCAGAAAGACATAGTGAAAGGGAGGGGGGGTGCTCAAAGATGCAGCAAGTTATTTTGATTTGTGGAAAGGTGCTGCCAGTACAATAAACAGAATTCTGATCTGAAAGATGTTTTTATATAGCCTTCTCTCCCAGATGATAATGGCATGTAAGAAAGTTCATGTTTATCAACTGTAGGAAAGAAAATGCTATAACATAGGCATGCAAACAGCTTAGAAAGTGAAAAATGATTTCCAGAAAGGAAACATAATCAAGGGATTTTAACAACTTAACCCACAAGCCAGATCACTAAGGAGACACAGATGTATTTAAACCAAAGAAAACTTCTGCTGCAGAAGCAACCACATGATGAAGTATAAAGAAAATATGTGTTAACAAAGATGTAATAATGCTTGAAATCACAATGCAAGTAATAGCGGCAGAGTAGGAAAATAAGCAGATGCTAGAAGATATTTGCCTTCCTCTCTGTAGCCAATAAGCCATCTGAAAAAATCAACCGTGTTTCTGGAAGTATAAAGGAAACAAACAATGAGGCACTGCCTCATGGGCCAGAAGGCTTGGCTAGTGGTGATTGTACGAAGACAGTGTGCAATTGCCAAGAGAAAAACATGCATCCGACCTCCTCTGACAAATTCTTCATCTTCAGCTGAAATTGTTTGGCCATGTTAGCATGCATGTGAATCGACGGCAGATAAAATCAAAAGAAATGTGTGAAAATATGGAGAATTTGCTTCCAAAGCTGTGCAGGGACCTGCAAATTTTACAACACCTTTTGCTCTGTCAAGCCAAGCCAGTCAAAATGATTAACCTATAAATCCCCTGCATAGAATAAGAGGTATGTGCTGGATCCATTCATTCATTCTCCAAGGAATGCATGGCTCTCTGCTGGATCCAGATTTCATATAAAACTCAAAACAGACAGTTGGTGTTATCAGTTTCCACCAATGCCAACCACCTCTTTGGGATAGAGAGGGGGAGGTAGTCAATGGGCAGGCATTCACTAGCTGTAATAGGATGCCACATTCACCAGAGCTTTGACAAGTACATTTTCAGCTGGTAAATCTGAAAGGCTAAGGAAGCTGGGAAAGTCACACACCAATTCAGGCTTGCTCGGTGCTTGCCAGGTGCTTCAATGGATGCTTGCTAGATGCTTCTAAGGGGCACTAAAGTAGGCCATATAAGAAGCAAGGGAACCGTGGAAGGGGAATGCCGTAAAGAGATGCAGACCCCTTTGGCAGCAGTCTGCTTCATATTCTCCTGGAGTAGCTCTCTCAATCTTCTTTCCTGCTGAAGTTGGCCCATGGGAACAGGGAAGAAAGGAAATGGAAGAGCCATTGGGTGTTCTACAGTAACCATAGCAGCCTGCTTTTTTCTCCTTTCATGTTCGCCTCAGCACACGCACACACTTTTTAAGGAAGAAGAATTGTCCCTCCATCAAAAGAAGGAGAACAGCTGATTGCTGATCTCCCTGTGGTAGTGTTTGAATCCACTTTGCCAATCAAATCATTGCCTGTAGGGAAGAATAAAGGGCATTCCCTTGTGGCATGGAATGTAGTTGGCAGAGTGGGGTTGCTGGGTGGCAGCTGGCAGGGTGGGGTTACTTTAAAACAGCTTGTGCCATTTTTTATTTTAGAGGAGGTAGAGGGACCTAATCCAGATTGAGCCCATAGTGTAACCATCTGTACTGGGGTCCTTCTATCTAACCTAAAGTTATAATAAAAATGGATTTGTGTTTTGGTCCCAAAAAAGGGCAACATTAGGACTGTTAATAGAAAACATATGAGAAAATCCATGTAACCCATATTTGTATGGGGTCTCTTACACATGCACTGCATGTATGTCCCTAGGTTGCCTCTGCTTTGAAATACCTTCAAGGTACAGACAGAAACACGAGGCTAAAAATACACTGTATTGCAAATAGGTCTTAATTAATAGGAGAAAAGTTGTAATACGGAGCAGAAAAGTGACCAATGGGAAAAGGGTTAGTTCTAAAGTTTCCCTCTTCATTGCCACATCACCTCTCAAAATTATGCTTTCTTAAAGCTTTATTTTCTTCTTCTTTTTTCTGCTTCAGCTGGTTGATTTTGAAAGACACTACAGAAATACATTGTTCAGCCAATCGGAATAAAGCTAGCAATGACACATCTGCTACTAGAGAGCTGAGGGCAGTAGAGATTGTAGGCTAGAAATGTTCACTTCTATGGCTGCTCTTGGCAGACAACCCTATGATGTTTCTGTACCAGTATTGACAAAATGGCAATTGCAGGTCTGGATGACCAGGGAAGCAATGGTGAAATATGACAATTTTAGAACAGATCACTGATCCTTTTCATAGTTGTAGAAAACTCATTTTACCATGCAGGAACTCCAGTTTGAAAGATGCAATAGACCCACAATGGTAAGATTTCACCATAGCTTCTTGGCTTATGTCCAAAGAAGCTACCCAAAGAGTCATATACCCTATTGAACCTATAAGGGTTTTGCTTCTCTATTTTTCTCCAATTCTATAAACAAATATGCAGAAGAAAAGCATCTGGATAGGTAATGCACGCCTTTTGGGATTGAGCAACTAATGCTCAGTGTGCATTTGAAATTTCCTTTCTAAAGCTCAAATCCATCACTTCTCAAATAATGTGCAATGGCTCGGGCTTCCTGCAACAATCCTTTGGCTCTGCCATTCACTGCTGGTAAGAAGGGCATGATTAAGCACCACTGCTATGATTTCTAATCCAAGATAAACTACTACATCAAGATCTTTACAATCGGTTTCCTTGTGTATGTGTCAGTTCCTTCCTTCACCTCCATTAGTCATACCTATATCATTTGCATGTGAAAAGGCCAACCAGAAGGCCCTAGATTTGTTTCACTGAATTATGATGGCTACTTGCAAGAAAGTGTGACTTGTGACAGGCAATCTTTCATTCCCACTTTAGATAGGAAAAAAGGTGCTACGGACCAATCCTAATTCCTAAACCACTGGCAATGAAGTGAGCTTTGAGACTAACTTCTGCTGCTAGGGAGCCGAGAGCAGTAGAGATTGTAGCCGTAACTTAGCTGGAAGAAACATGGCACTCTTAGAGTGAAAGGCAGACTAATGAACGTTTCTGAGTTAATGAAACTTTTACAAGTTGCCCTGAAGTTGGCTAGAGCTTCCCAAATCTAGATTCTGCCCAGTGTCGCATTTTGAAAGTATATTTTGTTTTCAGGAGGAAAAAGGTGATGTCAAAACAATTCCATTGTGTTTAGAAAGTGTCTACCATTCTGTTTCCAGATGAAATTCAGTCTAATATAACTGAAACTCCGGGGAAACAGGCAATTAGCAAGATTTACATGAAGACAGACAGTAAAGATCATCTCTTACACCATTCATCAGCAAAAACAACAAGGAGTGTGGAGAGGAGAGGAGAGGAGGCCATAATCATTCATGGACCTGGTGGAGAATAAGATATGAAACACAACTTTTCAGGTATGAGGAGTCATAGCTGTATTAAATTTAAATGGCTCCTCAACAGTCAGTGAGAACATGGTTCATTTTCACCTGAGTAAGGGATATTATTTCAGAGCAAGCTATTCCTTGTCTTTAAAACAGAAGCAGTTAAGTCACCGACCTTGCTTCATTTCTGTGACATACTGTGTGGTGGATGAAAGAGGCTATGCTCAAGTTTTCCCTCCCAGAGGCAGCCAACATTGGTTCATATTTTCATTCAAATATTTTAATCAAAATCCTAGAAATGGTGAAATTGCTCCTTCAAAATGTGTCAAGCAATGTGCCAAGCAATTCTGAAAGATAAGCCTGGGAATGAAAATACTTTTTCTTGACAAATATAACATTGATCTTGGGGCGCTTGCATAACAGCAGCACTGAAATTCCTCTGGTCAGTGCCTCATACTAAACAGATACGAATGAAATGGAAATACATGTTTCACTGCTACAGTGAGTGTATAAAATTTGCATTACTAAGGTATTTTGATCACATCGTACTTCAGTCCAATTGAAATCAGGATAGTTGTGTTAGGCTAATCATGATGTGACTAACTAGTGTTTGAAGGGTCTCCTATCCATGTTTTTTTCCCACTGCTACCATTTGCCCCACTAATGTTATCATTACGAAGGTTGGATTTCATGGTATAGCAGAAAGAGAGGCTGTCTCGACTCCCATGCCCCTATCCCTGGCAATCCTGACTGAGATTGCAATTTCCCAACTGCTATTAGCATGTCCGTATCAAGATTGCTGTGGGGGAAATTAAAGCTTCTCCCATGAGGGACCCTAATCACGTTTGCTGGCATGGCACCGCTACTAGCAGCACTGAAGCAATGCCGCTTTCTCCACCAACTGGCTGGTAACTGATCATCAGCTGGGAAATGTCTTATCCAGTTGATGTCTCGTCTGATCAAAAATGTTTTATGCACTGGTGGGTGTTAGTCTTGTAGGAGTAAGCCCACAAAAAGAATAAGTGCAGAGTAGTCGGCGTTTTAACGTCTGTGCTAAGCAACAGTGAGGTTTGCAGTTTAGGGAAAGTGAAGAGGCCAAGACAAAATATTGTGTTGAACTGTTACCACTAAGGAGGATGAAGTAAATTGTATGGTATAAAAGTGTACATATTTTCTAACCTCCATACTTACGTTTACAGACAGGTGGCCTTCCTTTATTGCTCCACAATCCATCTTCTTGACACACGGCTGTTGCTTGTTGACTAGACTCTAGCTTAAAGCCCTCATTACATTCATATATCACTCTGCTGCCCAAAATAAACTCATTACCCCAGACTGAACCATTTCCAGGGGATTCTGGCATGCCACAGGATACAGCTGAAAAAGGAGGGGGAAGAAGAAAAGCAGTATTCCTGAATGCTTTCATATGTGCTACTGTACAGGAAAAAAATGTGCATTCCACTGCATGCATCATATTGTTGCTGTTACATGATTCACTGTACAACAGTGCAAAGAGAAGCCTTAATAGAAAGCACTAATAAAGATAACCTTTATTCAAGCAGGCCTTTGGCATGGGTTCAGTGCTCTTTTATTGTTTATTGTAGTGTTTTCTAATTGTGCTTTAATTCATTTCTTCTATTACACTTTTAATCATGTTTTTAATTTAAATGCTATCTTTTATTGTTTTTAGCTGACTTGAGTGCCATTTTCTGGTAGAAAGGAACTGATTGATCAATTAATTAATAGGCCACTATTTTTACAATCAATCTCAGAATAGTACAGGGCTGCTTGGAAAGCAAACTGTTACTTGACTATACTCTCTGACAGAGGAAATGCGCACATTCCATTCTGTACGTTACAGCTTGGCAGAGAAAGCATAATGCTTTGCATTTTGGAGTATATTTACCACTTCTGAAATAGTGCATAAATAAATTACACAATATAAGTTCAAGGACTTGGATGGAATCAGTTCACTTCGTAATTCAAATGGCTAATTATCTCCATATACCACCCAGTTACAAGGGCAAATTAGGACAAACTGTATCTTGATTTAAAAAAAAAACCTGTATGAGAGTATTTAAAGTGTACTTAAAAAGCTAAAAAGAAAGGATAAAGACATAACTAAATGGTATTTTATGGACAGAGCTCTTGGCCTGCAAAATATTCTTGCTTCCCTATCTCAAAAAATGTTTTGAAGGGCTGCATCAGGAACCTGAACCATATTCAGATATACTTACTTAGTATGTATTGCTACCTGTAAAGTTTTTGCTGCTTCAACAGCTAAAAGTAACAGTGATAACAATAAATTATTATTCCTTGGAAGGAAGTCAAGTTATTTATGTAGGAGCAGGAGCTGAGTTTCCACTTGACGAGATGGGAAATGAAAAATGCCCTCTGACCTAGCCAGCTTAACCCAAGTTATAGATGTGTGCTTATGAAAATTGAAACTGTCATACAATAGTTAGAGAAAGGAAGTGCACCATTTTCTAAATTAACGAACATGGTCAAATTAAATTTCAATCATTATGTACCATTCAATCCTGGTCTGGTCTAACATCTCTACTGCTTGTTAGTTCCAGAAAGGAATAATTAGCCTTTCTAAAGGTTAAATATTGTGGGCAGATTCTTGGCAAGAACTGGATGCTGTTATCACTGCAGGCGTTCTCAAGGATGAAGTGGCAAGCTGGTTTTTTAACTGCACAATGGCATGCCTCTTCAGCAGGAAATGTTGTAGTGAGAGCCAGTGTGATATAGTGGTTAAGAGTGCAGGACTGGGACCCAGGCAATCTGTGTTCTAGTCCCCGCTTGGCCATGGAGCCAACTGGGTGACTCTGGACCAGTCACAGACTCTCAACACAACCCACCTTACAGGATCGTTGTTGTTGGGTAAGACCCAGAGCAGAAGAAAGAGAATGATGTAAGCCACTTTGACTTCTTTGTAAAACGAAAGCAGGAT
Organism: Varanus komodoensis; assembly: GCF_004798865.1. Taxonomy (NCBI): domain Eukaryota; kingdom Metazoa; phylum Chordata; class Lepidosauria; order Squamata; family Varanidae; genus Varanus; species Varanus komodoensis. Next base: position 27,014,577 of record NW_025335269.1, on the reverse strand, counting down.
ATAAATCTAATACGTGAATGAAAGAAATCATATAAACATGTCTTCTGTGTGTATTTGGGCATTCTGTTGGCATCTATGTGTGAACACGCTCAGGGAAACAGGAATTCCTCAACTGCTAAAACCAATCCTAACACAGGAATCTTTTTAACTTGCATGTTATTGGCAAAATGTGTGGAAGCCTTACCTTGGCAGAGAGGAAGGGGGAAATCCCATTGATACATGCCATCTGGCCGATGTCGACAAGTCGCATTGCTATGGCCAATCATCCTGTATCCAGGCTTGCAATAATAGTGAACTATGCTGCCCACGGTTCCCCTGGTTTTATTTACAATCCCACCATTTTTCACAATATGGTTCAAACTGCAGTAAGGAGCTACAAACAAACAAGCAAAAATGATTAAAATTGATTAAATAAAATAAAAGAGCATGAATGCAAGCTCTTTCCTCACGATCAGAAGATGCTGAAGGCACAATCCGATGCACATTGAGACAGAAAACCTAATCCATGTGGCCAAGCAGTATTCCCTAAGCAACACCTTCTGACACTACCTTAAAAGTAGGAACAGAAACACTACAATGTGCCTCCCACACCCAGCTCAGACAGCTATCCCTGAAAAATGCCATGGTTGTTTGTATCAAAAGCCACCAAGAGTTTACGGATGTGCCAATCCTCTCCAGCACCTAAGCACCTGGTGAGCGTGGCCAGGGTTCATTGGGCGCTCACCAGAACATGAGCCCCATGCACCGCATAAGCAGCACCATATTGGCCACAGGAATGGCAGCCAGAATCCTTTTTCCTGTGCTTCCTTTTCCCATGCACCAGTGGCTGTGAGCAGGGAAGGAGGCTGCCTGCCAGGAATGGCAGCTGGCACATCCTCTCAGTGCACTCCTTTTCTCCACAAGCTGCCAACAGCAGTGAACGGGGAGGAAGGTTGGCCACTGGGAATGGCAGCTAGAGAGGGTTGCCTCTCAATGCAAAGTGGACTGGAATCCAGGAAGCCAAAACAATCTGGTAGAATCCACCCAAAGCTGATTCCTTGTACATCCTTACAAAAGATGCAGGGATATTAACCATGTCACACTGTCCTTTTCTTTCTGGCATAGGTCATCATACCAGATGACCAAAGCCTCCAAAACCTGGTCTGTCTACTGATTTCTCCTGAAATGGATCCAGATGATTAGTCTCATCCCAGAGTGCCTGGGGCTGGATGGATATCATCTGATCAAGTACCTTGCCAAGGAGGGGAATACGTGCCACCAGCCTAAAGTTGTTAGGCTCTCCTGGGTCCAGGGAAGGCCCCATCATGAGTGGTCTCACCACTATTCCTTTCAGATAGCATGGGACCATTCCCTCTCACAAGCAAGAATAACTTATCCCCTTGGACCATCTGGTTGTTGCTTCCCTGCCAGTTCTGAGAAGCCAAAAGAGGCAAGGAGGATCCAGTATGGAGTTGGTTGCATGGACCTCTCTGAGTATCTTGTCAGCATCCTCATCTGTATTCAATGAAACCTATCCAGTAAAACTGTACCAGGCTGTGCTCAGGGTATGTTACCTGATTCAACTGCTATAATACTAGATACTAATTTCTGGCAGGTGCAAGATATTTGCCCTGTAAATGCCCTCGCAAGTACATTACCGTAGGCCTCGGATGGGTCCACAGCGTTCTTAGAGGCAGTATACAATAGGTTCTGGATAACATTAAAAAACGCCCCTGCCATGCAGAATCCTGAATAAATTGAATAGAGGCAATGGGACATTGCTTTCTGCCACTCTTACTATCCCCAAATATACCTGATTATAGGCACATACCGTGGCTCAACAGCATCCACTAGGAATATCCCTCCACTTGCACTCATGCCATCTCCTATTTTGTTTCATCTCTCTCAGCATTCCCAAGTAGTAACTAGTTCATAAACTAATTTGTTTCAATTTCCCCCAAACATTTGCTGTATACAAAGATGTGCAGTCGTTTTCTGAAATAATTTTGATTCCATGCAGTAATTTGAAGAGGAGAATTGTATAGCGATACCACTATATTTGAGATTTATAGCTTTTTTAAAAAACTAGAACCCCACTCTTGACCAATGTGAGGCTGGTAAAACTACATGGATTTAGAATTTAAAACTTCTGAGTCTTTAACTTTTATTTTATTCAATTCATTTTTATACCGCCCAATAGCAGAGGCTCTCAGGGTGGGTGGGGGTTGAAGCTCTTCCAAACAGAGTACAATGCTTAGGGCCAGTAAAGAGGGTGGCAACTGTTTTGATTGGGACATTAAATTTGGGGAAAAGAGCAAGAAAGAGAAAAGATCAGATTTTCTGATTGTACATTAATTCATTTCATGAATCACTGCTATTCATTATTAATTGTGGCACTGATAGGTCCCCATCAAAATTGTACACACTGATATATGTGAGACAGAATTACATTTACTCTGTATTTGTAGATAAGGGCTTCTAGTGATAATCTTTTCCTACTTTTTAGATATAGATGATATATATAGGTATAGTTATATAGAGAGAATGGTATCCTATGCATGTCTGCCCAAAAGTAATTCATACTGAGTTCCACAGGACTTAGTCCCAGATCAGAATTGCTTCCTGACTGAAATAAAAAACACAGGCCTTCCTTTGCTTTTGTCAAAAAGTCATTTATGGATTTTTTTCGGAATTAGGAAATCTAATAACTGTGTTTGAAATTCTGTTTTAATACTTTCAATTTTTAAAATCTGGTATGGCTTTAATAACATTTCCTTCCTCTGTATTAAAAATTACCCTTATAAATAGCAGTTAGTAGCAAGTTGCACTGACTGTACAAGAAGACTGTCAACCCCCCCCCCCCCCCCCCGAAATCACTCTCAGGAAAAAATAAAACTTGTCCTGTTTATCCCCTTGCCCTTCAGTGTCATACTGTAACAGCTACATAACCAGCCTTTCAGACAACACAAATAATTTCCCCTTAAGTAATTGCGGCTCCACCAATCTGTGCATGAGTATTTGTTAGGCAAACGCTGTAGTTTTGTTGAAGCTGGAATTCTATGCATGCTTACTTAGAATTAACCCTACTGAATTTGGTGGGATACACTCCTGGGTAACCTTCTGTCTTAAAAGCATTCATGGTTAAATACAGCACTGGGCATGTTATGCAGTTGGGGATACAAGAGGAATGCAATTTCTTCACTAAGAACATGTAATTTTGTGTCCTGAATAAAATACACAAATGACATGTTTTCTGAATCTGCTTAATTTATTGTGGTTCTGCAATGAGCTATGGAGATCATTTAATCCCTATCCTGTTCACAGGACATTCCTTGCAGTGTGAGAATTTTGCACCAGATAATAATTGCATATTTTCAAGCTTACCTACTCAGCCATATAAGACAGCAACTTGAAAATGGGTTTGCATGGTGTGGACAGAGAAAGAAGACATCTGTACCTCCAGTGAAAAGGGTCATGGCTTGGGCTCATGGTAGAGTCTTTTGCGTGTGGGAAGATTCAGAGTTTAGTCCCTGGAATCTCCCTTTGAGCTGAGAAACATGCCTGCCTGTAATCCTGGAGAGCACAACTAGACAATGAGGACAATACTGAGCTAGGCTGCAATAGTGTGACTTGGTAGAAGGCAGTGGTCAGTAAAAGATAGGACAGTCCAAGGGGGTAGCTGTCCTGCTTTTTTTTTTCCTTTGGTGATGTTAGGTCCACACCCTGTAAACATGTGGCCATGTGAGGACTGGTAACAGCAGAGGTGAAAAGGGTTGATGTCCTTTCCATTTTAGAAGCTCATCAAGGAAGGACATGTTAGTGAACTCTACAAAACATTTTGGACATGTGCTATTTGCCAAGCCTTCTGCAAAGTCAGGGATGGAGGAACAGGGAGGAAAGCAGGGAAGCAGTAAATCATTACAACAGGCTGATAGTTGTGTGGCAGCCTGCTGGCTCAGTCACAGCTGCCATTGCATCAATAGCCTTTTTGAGCCCCTGTTTCTCTCACATTTTTCATGCTGCTGCCTTCCCTCATTTAGATGCAGGCCCAATTGCTTATTCTGCTGCTTGCTGTTATTCTTTTCTCACGCTGGCTGTCTCTCCTGTATCAGATGTAAAACTTACAGGCATGGAGAGAACTGTGCAGCCTTTCAGGACATGCAGTCAGTGCAGCAGGAGAAAGTTTCACTGAGCTGTTCTCCAAAGATGCTTTCCCCATGTGCAAGGTGTATAGATGTGTGTGTGAGAGAGCAAGTGCATTTGTGTCCTGCAGATTAATTAGTCTGTAGAGCAACCTAATGCATATCCTGTCCAGATTATCAATGTCTACCTAGTGAGCTCTTGTTTGTCTTTCCAAAGAGAAAAGGCTTTCCAGAAAATATATGCCCATTAACTTTTCAATAGGCCATTGGTTTAACCTGAAAGCATTTCCATCGGTGCTTCAGGGTCCTTCAGATTTGCCATGGACATGAAGTCAGTATTTAAAATTTATGGGTAAACAGAGATATTGCTCCTCCTCAGGCAGAGAGAAGACAGAACAACAGACCTGTATTGGTCACAGCCTTATTTCTCAGAGGAATACACTACTATGGGATATTGATTAAAGCTTTGAACTAGATGTGGGGAACTTAGTTCAACTTTCCACACAGTCATGAAGCTCACTGATAAACCTTGGGCCAGTCACTACTGCGTGGATCATTGTTCTTACTGCCCATCTATATGCAGCGTAGAACTGTGGAGAGAATCACACATGCTGCCCAGCGGTCCTTGGAGGAAGAGCAGGACTAAAATGTGATAAATAATCCATATCCTGGAAGTTTGGATTGCAGGTATGAAGACTGGGCTAGAATCCTTGTACCTAGCAGACTTCTTTCCTGTGCTCAGCCCTGGCCAGGAATAAGCCAAGCCAAGATCAAAAATGCTAATGGCTTCTTTGTGCAATGTATGCAAAATACATGATCATTTGCACAAATACATCAAGTGCATGCAGTATGTAATTCTTTGCACTAAGTACTTAATTCTTTACTCTAAGTGCACAAAGCTTGCAAGTCACATCTGTGGAAGCAGAAGTCTGCTTCCAGAGAGGGTGTGCCAGTGGTGTGTGCACAAGCTGGCCCTGTGGACTCACTTGAAGTTACTTTCTGCCCCTGTCCCTATGAATGCTTGATGCAAGGTGGGCTTAGGGCAGAAGGAAAGGGCTCAGAGTCTGGAGTAGCCATGCAAAGGAAATCTGACAGATTCCTACCCATGACCAACTGGATTTCTCACCCTTTTAGATACCTCAAAGGGTAAAAGGGTCCTTCCATGGTCTTTTCATCTAACCAACCAGCCAACTCCCATGGCACTTGTTATTGGAAGAAAAAGGGTTATATCAGCTCTCTTTAAGCTGTTATAGCAGGAACAGACAAACTTTGGGGGGGGGGCTGATATAGTTGGGGGATACATTCCAAGTGGGAAAGTTGTTAGGGGCCATGTACTACTGGTGGTAGGTGGGTTCAAAATCAAGTGCAGGTGAGGTTTCCTTTCTCTTCTATTCCCTCTTACCCCTTCATTCAGTGATCCATCTCTCTCACACACACGCATGTGCCCTACATCCATCCACACAGACAAACACACACATCCACTTACCAATACAGATGCAGGTGGAGTCTACCCCAAACCCCTCCCCACCAGCAATGGAAGGGGTCCCATATTTCTCTCCAGTGATCCTGCTGCAGCCAAGATAACTTTTTCCACACTGGAAATGGCGATTTCCTCATGAGAGTGGGATGTTAAAGCCTTTTCATCATGATCACAAACAAGACTGGTGTTCCTATGTCACTAACAAACTAGCCATATACATATATCAGTGCTTCTATTTACTAAGCATCCACACATACAATACTAACACATGTCAATACAGTACATAAGATGAGACAAGTCTGTATTTGGTGACGTGTATATTAAACTGCCTTATACCAAGTTAGACCATTGGTCAATCTGGCCCAGTATTGTCCATTCTGAATGGCAGATGTTTCCAGTGGTTCACCAGGCAACATGTATAGTAGTGCCAGGTAGAAATGCCAGGGACTCAACCTCTGACCCCTTGGTAGGACAGCATTTACCCTATCATTCTGCCCTGCCCTGCAAATTGTTATATGTCTCGCATGCATTGTGTGAGTAAATGTTAAAGCAGAACTTAATACTAAAGCATGGTTACTAACCTGAATAACGTATCTTGAATCCTTTCTTACTGGTTGCATGGTCAGTTGACCAACGCAGATATAACTGATTGGATTTGCTTGTGTAGTTAAGTTGCCCAGTGTGATTTCCACTCAAAGCAACCAGCAAAGGGCTTTGTCCAGAAGAGCCTGTAGAAAACATACAAAAACAGATGACAAAGAATAATCCTGCACCAAGCAGGGGGTTGGAATCAGTGCCCTTATAGGCCCCTTCCAAGTCTAATATTCTATGATGCTATGATTTAATCATTTTATGAAATGTTGAGACTTTCACTGATTATAGTAGGTGAATCCAGGCTGTATACACGACTGCTTAGAATAATTAAAATTATACTAAAAATGTGCAATTATCATAATTACACCAACAATAGGGGTGCATATGAAATTTGCTTGATCTCACCTGACGTGTGCCTCTGGACTAAAATGAGAAGGGAACATAGTCCATCCTATAGACTCTGGACTACCTCCAAATACCACCTGTATTTCTTTTCCTCTTTTATACGGTATATGCCATGCAGAGCAGCTAGAAAGCACAACACATGCCACGAGTGTTGCAGCTCATACTGGGATGCCCTGGGATGACAATGTGTCCCATTCAGGCACATTGGACAGAAAAAAAAAGCCCTGGCAGCCCCTATGGGCTGATAGAGGCAACCATTTTTTTTTCCCGGTCAGCATTGCTGGAAAAGGCAAAAGTCATATGCAGTGTGAGTTGAACCACACATGGCAGCAGCCGCATTTTTTAGCTGTTCCAGCCACCTAGTCTCTGTAAAAAATTAAAAGAGAAAGAAAGAAAAAAGAGTGAGCCCTTGCGGCATTTTGCAAGTACCTTCTAACTTTAATGACTTCATAGAAAGTAGGGTGAAATTGTGTGGACTTTTTCAGAAGAAATCAGGAAAAACATCCATGTAGGAGTGGAATAGAAGGGACTTACTGAGTCGGTTTGCATGATTGAAAAAGCAATAAAGCACCACTGATTTTTTTTTCTCATCCCACATGAGCCAGATGTGCACTTCCAAATTACCATAATTGCCCTTGCTGGTTTACCATGTCATACCAACCTGACAAAGGTGGTCAACAGGCTTTGCAGAACAGCCTGGCAGTCTGGAAGAAGCCTTAGGTGCAGGGTTGTAAGCCCACCCACCCTGCCAGGTATGGACAGCACTGTGAACCACACCTGGCAAGGGTAATTCTGGCAATTTGGCACTGACTGACTGGCTTGCATGGGTCCAGCTACATTGGTTTCTTTTCCTTCTCCAATTATTTGAATTGACCTGCCTGTTCACAAATACTAAAGTGATACAAACCGAGCCAAAGTTGTTCCATCATCCCATGGCAGTGTTTCCTCAAAACTCACTGTTTCTATGGAATGTATTATTTAATCTTTACCTCAAACTGAAATAAAAGCCTGTTCCTGACTAAGGTTGCCTCATGGTATACCTCTTCAGATGCAGATGGGGGCCATATGCCCAAAACAATCTTTTTAAAAACTGCTGATAGAAACATCTTAAGTCAGTGAGAAAAGGTCATCAGTCAAACAAACGGCCTGATTGGTGGAGGAAGTGTTAATCTGGGTTTCCTGGCAACAAACATGTATTCCCAACACCTGCACTGCCTTGTGGGCAGTTTTATATCCTTTTTAGACTAGTAATCTAAAATGAAATAATATTTTGCAGAGAGAAAACATGTGACATGTGTGCCCTTCTTTTCACTGAGCAGTCAAATACAGTATTGCATAATGCACCATTTGGCATTAATTACATTTTATTTTACTGCATCAACAATAAATGAAATTCTTCTCACCATCAAAGATTTCCAGTTCATCAAACTGTTTTTCACTTTGAAATGTTTCTACAAAGATAGAGATGTTATAATTTGGTTCAACTTTAATTGTCCAGGCACATGTTTGTGAATTTGGGTAGTTGCCTGGATAACCTGGACTGAGGATTACTCCGGATGAATCTGTACGAACTTCATTTGCTGGACATTGTGCTATAGAAAGAAAAAGAGAAGACAGATCATGAAAAGTTGTTTATTCTTTCATATTTTTTCCTTTGTGTGTGCGTGTGCATGCATGTGCATGTGGTGGTACTTTAAAAAAAAAACTGGTAAAGATCTTCAATCTCCCATTCTCCAGTTTTGGAATTTACAATTTGTTGACATGAAAATCAATCAAGATGCAGGTTTTGTGCATAAAAACTACTGTACTATAAACCAGCTGTTAGGTTCATAAAAATAGATATCAGAATGATATGAAACCTTCATCAGAAGCAAATTCTCAATATAGAGAATTCATTTACATTCCATCTAAATTTCACAATTAAGTGATTATTCACATTTGCTTAGAGAAAATATCCTGGTTAAGTTTGCATGTTTCTAACATTTTCCAGTAAAGAATATGTTTTTGTTTTGAATATATGAATGAAACATTTTTGCTGATGCCATCACATTTCTATGACTATCAGATATAATCTGGAAAAAAATCTAGCAATTAATTAGTTAAACTACTTTTTAAAAAGATAAATCAGTCTAGATACAGAGAACGTTGATCTAAAAATATCACTCTAAACAGGCAAGTTTATTTAATTAGTCCACTCTGCTCTTAGATTTTTTAGTGTAATGAGGATTGTTTAGCAAGAATGAGATATGACATGATTGTGCTTTATTAGTTCAATAGACTTCAAAACAATAATGTGGAGGAGGAAAAGTAAGACAGCATTGTAAGGTGATGAGGTCTTACGCTGGACCTAAGCCCCTTACTCCTCTGACAACTTGAAAGTCAAAGGCAAATACTGACGTGATTTTTGTTCTTTTGCAGTGCAATCTGTGCGAACGTCCAGAGGCGATACTGTAGTTTTAAGATCCATCATCAACACTGGGATTATATCTTATAAATCCACATCATGTGAGTTGACTCATGCCCATGCAACAGAACTTTCCATTGGTTCTATTCCCTGCATGTCTGCTCATAGCCAAAATCTGCTCTGGAAGCTAGCCCAACTCTCCAGAGCACATCTAAGAAAGACACATGGAGCTGCAGAGAAGGCTCAGTCCACTCTGCCAGAGGTTTCTGTTCTTCTGATGGACACACAGGAGAACCTGTGTGTCCATCAGAACCACAGAGTCCTGCTGGGCATTATCAAACTGCTCACTCTGGAATGGTTTCTTAATCTGTTGTACCATAAAGGTTGAGCTGATAGTTATTGCGGGGAGATGCTGCTTGAAAAAACAGTACGGATAAGGGAAACGTCCTCCTTCAATTCCCTTATAGGAAGAAGGAATTGAAGGAATTTAAGTACTCCTTCAATTCCCTTACAGTACTCCCTTATAGAAGAAAGAGGGGAAGAAATCTTACATAAGGACAACAATGAACACCAGACAGCAAGGGAAGTACTGTGGCAAAGTTGGGGACATGCAAGACAAAACAACCAAACAAAAACAGCTTCTAGGAAGAAATGACATAACTGTAAGAAACTTAACCACTGTCAAGCATCCATGAAAACAGAAAGAGACTGAAGCTAGGATGCACACTGTAAACATGCAGAGTGCCATGCTGTGTGCAACAAATCAAGTGATAAATGTGACGCAGAAAAAGCAGCACATGGGTCCTCTTTGCACTGTTTTTTTACTGTCTCTGAACTTGAGTGAACTAGGAGAATATTCCACATTAGTTCTGAGACTGGGACATACAACAGTCCTTTCCTGTTAACTGGCATTCCACCTCTTATTTTTACATTGTCATTGCCATGAAAACTTAGAATAACTACATATTATTGCATCAAGACTATTTTTGTGTATTTTTTTCGATGCATTCATGCCCTCCCAAATGTTGGTAAACCACCACAACTTGATATTGCTGCCACTATAAGCAATACTTAGAAGTTGGAGAGGGGAAGACATGATTGACCTGAAGGGAGCTGCCATGAAGGGCACGAGTACAGCTCCCACAATAAAAATGGAATAATGGAGACCACTAATTCACTGCTCACATGTTGGGAGTGAGGCCCAGTGACTACGAATGCAGAAATCCAATGTGAAATCTAGATGAGAAGAAATTCTGAAAAGCATCTCTGTGAACCAGACGGTTCACAGACGGGCTCCCAACCACCAATTCTGATGGTATTCCCACCCCTGCAATATTGTTGAAATGACAGAAAACACATCAGAAGAGGAATGGGAAAAAATGAAAAGCTGAATGACAAAACAGTGAAAATCAGTGATGACTGGAAAAATGCACAGCATGGAATATTCAGGCAGAGATGGTGACAAGCAACAAAAGTCTATCGTAAAAGCCTTCATGGCTTTGTGGTATTCTGCATGCCTCTGTACCTTTGGTTTTCTCTGAAGAGTGTTTAGACCCACAATCTTTTGGTGCAACCTGCTACCAGTGTCTGTGTATGAAGAACTGCAGTACACTCTCCATCATGCAATCCATTATTGTTTAGTGCTGGGTCTACTTGTTTTTTCCTTCCAGTGCTCATTAGAGGCACAAATCTCTTACAATCAGTCTGAAGAGAAATCTCACTTCTGTGTCCTGTCCAGCTTTGCCTACTTCATTCTCATTGTCTTGGTTTAAATGCTACATTTGCACTCATGTTGCTAAACTGCTATTCCTAACTATTTTTAGGAGAAAAAAAATCTGAGTGTTTCATGCTGTTCAGACACTTCTTTTCCCTAGAGGTACAGCATGTACAATGACCACACCAGTGTGTAGGTGGTCAAGACAACAGAGATTTCAACAGCATAAAGGGTTATATAATCATGATTATTTGGGAAAAGATTTACTTGACACGCATCTGAACCAGATTTAGTGTCCTGAGAGAACAAATGCTGATTGAAGAAGCAGCCTGGTACTTAAGGGAACACGTCCATTTGTTTCCTTTTGTGGAGTTTCTTCCTGGCTAACTACTGTCCATATGGTAGGGCTAGCTTAGAAATCTACCACCTTAGCCAAATTTGGAAACAGGCAAATTGACAGGATCTAGTATAAGCAGCTTGGAACCGACATTCAAAACCAGGGCTGGGCAATGTGTGGCTCTTACATGTTTTAGCCTAGTCATCAGCCCTACCCCACACAGCCAATGAGATCATGGGAATTGAAGGCTAAAGCATCTTGAGTGCTGCAAGCTGTACATTCCTATTTTAGAAAGGGATGCATCACCGTAAGGATATCAGGAAGGAAAGCTGGACCCAGAACAAGTTGCTGTGGTTGTTAATATGATCGTTAATTTTGTTTATCTACTGCTCAATAGCAGGAGTTCTCTGGGTAGTTCACAATTTCTCAAAAATACATAAAAGAGGTACAATAAAAGTAAAGATACAATAAAATACAATATAAAATTCCAATGTATAGATTTAAAACAGTTTAAAATTCCAATATACAAAAATGCAATGTACTTTAAAAATCTAAAACAATTTCCATAAAACTAGACCTAATTAAAACAGCCAACATAAACAAACAATGCCATGAAATGCCTAATAGAGCCCAGGATATTGACACAAAGGTAAAGGATGCAACTGTTCATTAAACATTTGCAAAATACAAGCTGGAAGGTTGTGGAATAGGGGACTCGAGTATGAGAGAAAGAAAAGGGAATTGGCAAGAGAAGAGAGGGAGAGAAGGGGCCTTTTAGATATTCTGCTGAGATGACAAATGGAAGTTGGAAATCTTCAGTGGTTAGTTAAATCCAAGGAAGGGACTAACCATCCTTACTCTTAGACCATTCATAGGCGAGGAGCACAGAGTAATGGAATGCAAGGACAGGCACCTAGCTGGGAGTTCCAAGAGGGACTTGAAAAGATCTGATTCCCACAGACAGTACAGCTTTCCGCTGGGCAGGAAAGCTAGATGATATGGTACACAGATAGGCACACACAAGAGAGAACATCAGGCAGGTTCAGGCAGAGTGTCTCCCAGCAGCATTTATTGAAAGCACCCTAAATTTAGGAATCAGAGCATTTCTTCTTTAAGAAAAAAAAGATAATAGATACCTATTGTAAAAGAATCCAGTAATAAAATACTTGTAGCCATGCCATACTGGACTATAAGCTACAATATGGTTGTAAATAAAGGATAACTTGTTCCAAATAAGTCAAAGAAATTTTAAAAGATGACAGCCAACCAAAAGAGCTCAGGGACACACACTGTGTGTAGATCAGCATTGTCTCCAGAATCAAGAGTAAGATTTGAAACTGACTGGGCCTGCAGAAAGGTCTGTTGTGCACATGGAAACTGTGGACCCTCCGATGAAACATGTTTGATAGTGAATGAAACAGCATGTGATATACAGAGGTATCTGCAGGAGGAGATTCAAAATGAGCAATGATCTTCCAGGGTTGCAACTATCTTTAGCAGAGTATGGTTTGAAGGCACATAAGGCGTCCACCATGGTGAAGTTAAGCAGGCCTGGGACTGGAGGGAGGACTACCTGGGAACTGCATGTAACCACACTGAATTCCACAAAGGGAGAAACATAACAAATAAACAAATGAACACATTTGTCCATTTTGGTCACCTGCTTTGGGAACCTTTATGTGCCTAGAAAGTTGCTCTTAGAACATAGCAAAACCTAAACTTCCAATAAATATGATTTCAGGTATTTATCATGATACTCCCCTTTGCTTTGTTGAAAAGTTTGCTTGTTTTTCTGAACCAAATACCACAGCAATGGCTCAATATTCCACATAGCTTGCATGCCCATGTGGTGCTGTTTTCACGTCCCCTTTTAGAGAGGGGAAGTGAGCAGCAGCTGTGTATTGAGAACACACATGCACACTGGAGCCCTGCAATATGTAAAAATAGGAGAGAGCTGATGGATCCTTTTGTATGGGTTTTGAATGGGTTGGGCTACTTGGGTGGAACCAGGAAGTCATCTGAGGCAACTCCAGCTGGTTTTGATGATGTACAGTTAAACATCCTTAAAAGCTTTTTCACCTCTTCTATTGGATTGCTTGCATCCACTAGGTAGATGGGGATAATGTTGTAACTGGGCCACAGCCTAAAGGAAATAGTAATGCTTTATCCCCCAGGTACATGACTGCATATAATTGTTTATGTTTCTCTGTGGGCTTTTTCTGCAGCACATTTATCACTTGATTTGTCGCACACAGCATGGCACTCTGCATATTTACAGTGTGCATCCTAGCTTCAGTCTCTTTCTGTTTTCATGGATGCTTGACAGTGGTTAAGTTTCTTATAGTTACGGCATTTCTTCCTAGAAGCTGTTTTTGTTTGGTTGTTTTGTCTTGCATGTCCCCAATTCTGCCACAGTACTTCCCTTGCTGTCTGGTGTTCCCTGTTGTCCTTATGTGAGTTTTCTTCCCCTCTTTCTTCTATACTTTTGCTGATAGATTCTATTGTCTGTCTTCCCAGGATTGTAATCCTTTCTTTGGACATCTCTGCTGCAATCTCCAAGCTTCTCTTTATGAGTCAGCTTGCCACTCTCAGCAATCTCTCTCATACTTATGTGTCTAGTATTCCACACATTATCTGATCCCATATTAAGGAGTCTTTGATATCTCTAAAACTACAACTGGCTGCTAACATCTTCAAACCGGTGCAATATACCTCAGTGCTTTTCCACATGAAATATCTCTCTTTCCACAGCTTCATTCTTTCTGAGGTTGCAGAATCACGAAAGCAGTCTGTTATTGCAGCCAAAGTCTGTACTGTGTATGGAATGTTTGCACACAGTGTCTCACTCATTTTTCTCCCACTCCCCTTTCTCCAATTGCATATAGAATCAGTTTCATTTTCAGGGACTCTAAATTCCTCATGCCTGGTTTTCCATGCCTGGACTGGAAGGTGTAAAGTGCTTGGTGGTTTCAAGCTTCTCTCTCTCTCGCTCTTCTCCCTGTTCCCCACCTCACAGTTTCTTATCATTCTGTTTAGGATTCAGTCACTGCTTCCATCATGTTTTCTGGCTGGTGGACTGCACCCCACAGGTTCAAACACACTGCTTCTAAACAAGCTTACACAGTATATTTAAACAAAGCCTTCTACACGGAGCTCTCTTGGGCCGTGACTATTCTCTCCTCAGGCCAGAAGCAGTGGGGGTCATTTTTATTTCCTGGCTCTTCCCAGAAAGTACAACCCATTCTGCATTCAGGCCGGATCCGGAAGTTCTTTCATATTGTTAGAGCACACATACCAAAACCACTGCAGCATGGTATTTGTCTCCACCTTTTAATACTACTCTAACATCAAAAGCTCTCTCGTCCTTCACATATATCAGAAATGCAATGTTGTGCTCAGTCTCCTGAACTGCTGCTCTCTAATATTATGTTTGCACATCTTATTTAGAGTGCAAGCACTACAAAACAAAGAAACCTGCTGTCACCAGAAAGTGGAAATGATTTCATACTAGCTATTTAGTTTCCAAGTACCTCCAAATTACTTTAGTCTTGACATTTGTACAATGTAGTTTGATAACAGTGTTTTGTTCGCTCTGGTATTCATTTTGAAACCATTTTGGTTTTGTCCTTCCACAGTTATGTAACAGTTCCCATTTTCTCACTAATTAACATTTTGATATGTTACCCAAAAAGTATGTGTGGCCGGGGCGGGGGGGGAGGGGAATGGAAGAATATCTCAACATGAAGATTTCCTACTTTTTAAATTATCATTTTCCTTATACATTTTTGCAATCTACAAACAAAAAATACATTTGCTATTAATAAACACTCTGCTAGACACATTTTCAATCAAACTTTTTAGCTATATTGCCATATCCGTGGATACCAAAGTAGAAATGGAGTATACACAAAAGGTTTTAATTTAGATTCTCAACACTTTTAAAGTGTAATAATCACAAATTTGCATACTTGTTGCTTGCTTTGAACAAAATGTTAATATGAAACAAAACAAATAAAGCACTATCATAAAGCTGACATGTCATAATGCTAGCAGCAGTATACATACCTTCACAAAATGGAGGGGAGCCATCAAACTGGAGTTGTGCTTTCAGTTTGCAAAACATCATGTCATTTCCAACCAAGGTGTAGCCAGGATGGCACATATACTTGGCAAAATCTCCTGAAAGTGTTGAGAATGCATATATTTGAATTTTATATATAGTTATGATGTACTGTCCTGCCTTTTCACAGTGATGCCTTGAGGCACTGACAATAAAAACTAAAATACAGTAAAATAACAAGAATAAAAAGCACCAGAAAAGTAAAATCTGCAATTTAAAGTCTAACTTGAACAGGAGATGAAAGACAACTTAAAAGGCTCCCTTGTATCGTTCGGTTCATGGGAGAACAGGGCAGACTTTGCTTAGCATCTAAAAAATATTGAAGGCACTGGATAAGCACATCTCAGAAGGGAGTTCCATAGTTTGAGCACCACCTGTGTAGAGGTGTCTATATATGCATATACCTACACAAAACACCTCAAGATAGAAGAGCAAATTAATATATAGAATTAGTAAATTGGAATTTGGAACAATTCAGAAAGGAGGATTTAGAAAATTTGACCAACATACTATACTGAGAAGAGAGAGGGGAAAACAATTATGCAGTCATAAACAATGCCCAGTTTCTGAAGTACAAAATTGCAGTGGACTCCAAACCTATTTAGTTGCATACAGGCAAAGAGAGTCATGTTTAATTCCCATTGAAATCAGTGGGACTGACTTGATTCATGACTAATTTTACGTTATTTTCAGTAAGACCTGAGTGTGATTCAATTAAACTGCAATCCCAGCCATCTTTATTCAGAAGTAGTTCACTTCTGAATGTAGACACTGAAACACTTTAGAATATTAGCTACTGTTACATTTTTGCTTTATAATTACAATTTTCATCATGAAAATACTTCTATTTAGTGAAAGGTTAATATATCTTCCCTTTGCCTCTTGGTATTTCTTTCTGTACTAAAGAATCTGTGGAAGATCTTTTCATGCAGTGTCCCTAAGCTTGGAACTACACATTCTATTTTTTTCCATGCATGTCTAATGACCAAGGATGGCAGAACACAGAATGGATAAATCTGACCATTCTGGTTTCTCCTAATTTCCCATTTTTCTGGGCTTCATTTTGTTCCATCTCATTTCCACATCAATGTGCATCCACGCAGAAATTAATAGGGGCTTTTGTATGTATTTCCTTATTTGCACAGTTTTGGAAGAAGCTCTCTTTTCTATTGTGTCTTTTGGAAACATTAGTTTCACAAATATACAATGTCAGAGTGCTTTTTTATCCAGGGCTCTGCGCTGCAAAACTGGCATGCCAAAGGACAATGAGATTCTAGATTGATTTGAGAATTGTACATTTTGTAAGCTTCTATCAGTGTATGAACTGAACAAAATACTCTCCCATTCCCATATGGGAATTGTAGTTCAATAACAACTGGAGACCCAAAACTGAGAACCACTTTTGAATTTATTAAATTTCCACCTTGCCTATGAGCCAGAATGAATACCAATATAGACTTCTTCCAGTGCAACTAAAACCTCACCCAAACTTACATAATTTCACCCAGAATTTTAAAATATGTCACCATAAGAGACTAGGTAAGTATGAACTATGCATGTATTAAAAATAATTGAAAAGCATGAAAGTGCATTTGTGCATCTATAACGCTCAGCACTTGATGTTTTGGTTTACATTGTGCTTTAAAGAACACACTTCAAAAAAAAAAAAAAAAAAAGGTCAACTCTGTTTCCCCAAATTCTTTAACTGGAATACTTTCACTGAGCTATCTATAAATGTGTTGGATGAGAGCACACAGTTTTCAACACAAGTGACGTTTTATCTATGTCTACAATTTTGAATGAAGAGGACATTTCAAGTATATCAATGATGTTAGAAGTCTGAATAGCAAACCAGTGTGTAGGCATGTTAACACAAGAATCAATTATCACCTATTTCAAAATCATCATCTTCTGTAAGCAACTCAGCTTGCGGAACTGCTGGCGGAGGCTGGCACTTCTTAAGCTGATATGCTGTAAATGGAATCAAATCTGTATTATTAGTTGTTTGAAAATAAGCGTTATCATAATTGGCTATTTTTAACCTGACAGCAAATGTTTCTGAGCATAGCGGAAGCTAAGAAAACCATTTTTTTATGGATCCCTGGTTATATGGACCTAAATTCTCAGCTGGAATAATTGCACTACTATTTTGCATAGTTCCACGTTAATCCATAAATGTTGAAAAAAAACCCTCTACTAACATAATTTTATACATCAACCCTATTCAGAAAATCATGTTCCAATGTGAAAGCTTTAATGGAAACCCAAAATATATATGATACATCTTATTTGGTGCAATCTAGAACTCAGATCATCTGCACTGTGAGCATGTATGAGCCACAAAAACTCATGGGCATACCTGAAATGCAGAGCCCAAGCTTGCTGTAATAGTCACAGGTGTAACTGGCTAAGCATGTTCGTGGTCTTATGGGTACTGAACTAGGGCTATTGCAACCACTCCAATGAGCTAAAAGGATGCTGTTGGTTGTGATGGGAATCGTTGAAGTACGAGGGCCCACATTGCCCCCTAGTTCCTCCGGGACATTTGCCACTGCCCTGCTGCTGAATGTCCCACCAAAATTTGACCCACAGGGCACATGTGGCCTCACTCTGCCGCTGGCTGTTGCACGGTCTTGGGGCCAAGGGATTTAACACAGAACAACGGATCAACAGGGAATAGCAACAGTGCAATATGGTGCAGTGTCAGGTTATATATTGATGAAACTAAAGTCTTTATACACAGTGCAGTATTTATTCTTACTATTATTATTATTAACAATTGCATTTCTATACTGCACATAGCTAAAGCTATCTGGGCATTACATATACATAAAACAATTGAAAGTAATTCTTTTACCTAGAAAGGAGATTTCATAAATAAAAAGAATTTCAAATAAACACTTGCAGTCTTTTGCTACTTAACCTTGCCCTTTTTGGGTTTAACAGTATATTTAGACTCTGACGTTGGTCCAGGGCTGCAAGTGAGAAAATATCCTGTTTCTAAGCAGCTGAAAATGTCTTGATGGAAGATTAGAACATCATTGTATTTGTGTTTCCCTAATACTAAAGAAGTCTTTTGGATTTACTGAGAAATGTATGGCCTGGGTTAAGTGGGCCAGAGTTTTTCCATTAAAATATTAAAAACCAAGTAACTCAATATTAAATATTTAGCACTCATTTTGCAGTGGATAATAAAGGCTGATACTCTAGAGGTTTTTATTAAATGAAAATATGCCAATTAAACCAATCTAATTTATTCTAACATCAGTAGGCGGAAAATATCCTTTTAAAGCTCCACATGCTGCCACTTTCTATCTTTTTCTCTCACACATGGTTGGTAAGATGAGAAGAAGAAAACTGACCATGAAAATTGAGAACAAAGAACCCTCCAGTGGAGAAGTCACTGTGAAACTTGAGAAGGACTTGATTGCTCGAACTATAAGCTGTCTCAAGAGCTGTATTCCCACTGAACACTCCCAGCTGAGGTGAATTTTGGTCTGGTCCATCCCTAAGGACCGAGAGAAAGAAAGCAGAGTCAGCAAAAGAGTGTAATTAAGATTTAAATTAACTCTATTTTCTCTTGATGGTAGCATTAAATCTTCAAGAAGGCAGCTTAATCCTAACAATTGGAGCTTGCCAATTCATTTGTATTCAAATCTATGTATATGATAAGAATATTCCCTCCAGAGTGAAAGCCTGACCTTTCAGAGAAGGTTTGCAAAGGTGTGGGAAAAAACATTTATATTAGAGTAGATGACCTACTGAAGAATTTGCTCTGAGATCACTCAAGTTCTTCCTTCATAATATTATTATCTATAGAAAAAGGGTTATTTCACACATGTGCAGTTCTTAATTATGTTAATATTTGCCACGAAACTCAGCCTTAATATCACCTCCAATTGCAGGCTAAGAAATAACTTTGAATGGCGTATTTAGTAAACCAGATCAAAAACATGATTTTGAGTCAGCTGAATGAGTCAAGGACACGGTATGAAGTCATGCTATTCTCACTGTATTATGCAATAATATTTTAGCTCCACACAGACCAGAAAAAAGCAGTTGCTGCATTCATGTAAAATGTTGAACCAGAATTCTACGGGATGCTTCTGGATCATGATTCAAGGGCAGGCTGGCTGGTACGCACTGCCAAACAACCTCCACTTGGCCCCCTCCTGCCAGGGCTTGTGTTTTAACATTAAGGGAAGTGATCTGTCCCTGGTAACCTTTGTCATAATGAACTTCCCCTGAGAGGGTCCACTGAAGTTTAGGCCTTCAGGTACTGGAAGGCTTGTGTAGAAAGAAGTCCTCCACTCCAAGCCATGCAGGGCTATAAGGAGATGCACCAGCAGTTTCGACTGAGCTTGGAAATGAAGTAAGGCTACAGAACTGCTGTAACTGCAGCAATGTGTGAATAACAGGTGGCTCTTCTAGTCTTTATGATCTCATACAGCAATCTAGTTTGGAGATTGTCAGAAAATTAATCACTGTGGCCAGACAATCCTGTTCAGAACTGATTGTAAGTTGTGAACCGTCTGAAGCTGGAAAAAGCCACCCATTGCCACCAAAGCCACTTGGACAGCCTCTAGTGACAATGCTGGATCCTAGAATGTCCCCAAGCTAAAGACCTGCTCTTTCTTGGCAAAATAACTCCATATAGAATTGGGCACTTATTCCCAGGAATTAAGAACCACTTATACACAGTGTATATGTCTTGTCAAAATCGAACTTCAGTGCACTGGTTCACCTCCACTCTCCTACTTAATTCAGGCAACTGCAACTTCACTCAGTCAAGTTGGGTGCATAGAGGTATAAAAAGCATGAGGGGCCATAGAGCACAAATGCCACAACTTGAAACAGAATCCCCTGCTACTTTCTGAAACAAACTGCAGGTAGGAACAGAACAACCCCATACACAACCCAGGAAATAGAGCTAGCTGTCATCAACTGACTGGTGACCCTTTAGTTCACCCACCTGCTTTACAATGTAACCACTGGCTTCATATCGATGTCTAAAAGCATCTGATCTAGCAAAATACTTCCATGATCCATGGTATCAAAAGCTACTGTGAGGTCAAGTAGAATAAACAGGGTTGCACTTCCTACCTCTCACCTGACAGAAAGAGGTGATCCAGGATGTCTCAGTGCCAAACTCAGGTTTATTTATTTAAGTTTCGAAATACTGTTCATTTATCAGAAAGTTCTCAGAATGGTTATCTGAATAAGAATTGTTTAAGAAGACTACTCTGAGATGGTGCTGATGCCATCTTCTCAAGCACCTGCCTCCAAAACGTGATGCTAACCACTGGGTCATAATTGTTGCAATCTCCAAGTTCATAGACGGCTTGTTAAGTGGTGGCCCCAGAAGTCTCTTTCAAACTGGCTAGTGCTATTCCCTCTTGCAAAGATGTACAAACCACCACTGGCACCTACCCTTGGGCTTCATTTTAATACTCAACAGTCAGCATGCAGGTGGTTGACTGAAATGCTCTGTTCAACTGCTCATCAGAATGAGCATCCACGTGAAAGCAATAACATGCATAGATATGGTTCCATTCTCCACATTTCTGGATGTCTATCTGTTTTATGTCCACAAATCCTGCTATGTACATACAAACCTGTTCATGCTATGCATGAACATCCTTCTCTGAAGTGAAGTGAATCTGTTTACAGTTTTGTAAACGTTTCAAATTGTATTATCCTTCCCCAACAGATTTTTAAAAAAGTAATACATAATATGGTGTTTCAATGTAGGAGCATAGGAAACTGACTTAAACTGAGTCAGACCACTTAGTTGCTCTCCAGAATTTCAAGTAGAACTCTTTTAGTCCTACTGAAGAAATACCACAGATTGAACCTGGGACTCTGCATGCAAAAGGTATGTTCTTCTACCTAGCTGTTCCTCTCTAACTACTGCAAAAATATGGAACATTTTGCCATCATTCAAGTTAATTTAATGACATATTTAAGCATACATGTTGCTTGTTGTCAGACAAAACAAAGATAAATAGATATGTCTTCAATTCAAAAATGATATCATTAAGGAATTGGGCTACCAGGAACTGGAGAATTTTCTAGTCCTCTTGAAAACATTATCAGAGTTTTACTACTGCCTTTGTTATTAAAAAACATAGTTTCGCCAGCAGAATGTCTACAGTGGAGCATATATTAAGTTGTCACTATAAAGAAGAGTTCCTTTATCAACAAAAGCATCAGCCACATTTTTGTGCAAAAGACATAAGCTGTTTAGACCTTCCAAGTGGTGTTAATCCTTTCAATATGAATTTAGGACAAAGCTACTGTATAGTTCTAAGGCAGGTTGACTAACCCACCTGCCTTAGAATATAATCCCTTGTACTGTAAGAAAAAGGAACCTAAAAAATTCAATAATTCCCCCCCACAGACATTTTTAAATAGCAGTGACACTTCTGGGACTCAGCTTTTGGGTTAGCATATGGATGGGAACACATTCACCTCTGGGATAGGCCCAGCCCCCGCAGTTCCCCTCACAACTCAAGGTACTATTAATTTAAATTGCTAATGTAATAAAATGTGGCATGCTGCTTAGCTTCATGTTCATCCTATCTGGTTAGGCATGTAACTCTTTGCAATGAATATGCATGTGAATTTATACTCCTCTTTTCAAATAGCTGGGAGGAAGTATAACACTGGAATTAAAACACAAATAGTCCATATGATTGTAATCGAGAATGATTGGATCAGAGAGGTCATTTGCAATGTGACCAAATTAGCATTCCAGCACATTAACATCCTGCCTGTTTTACTCTTGTGAGAAATCCCAGACAGCTTACATGGACCACCTATCAGCTGTCCCATCCACGCAGTTGCTTCCTTTCAAAGATGATCAGAATGACAGTGGAAACAACTCTACTGGAATCATCACAATTCCAGTAAGGTACACCCTGGGCTTCACAATTATTTTGCAAGTTAGTCAGGCTTCCTCACCCAACAAATGACTTAAAGGCATTTAACAAAAGATAATTGCAAAGATCAATAAGAGAAAAATAGCAATACCATCAAGCTCCCCCCACCCCCGCAAAAAAAGAGCACAACAAGCATTGGGCTCTACCTAAGTCCA
>NW_025335269.1:26892089-26992206 GCF_004798865.1 Varanus komodoensis | reverse complement strand
TGCTGTTCTCCCCCTGCAACTAAACCGAGCATGCTTTGTAACTGATTTCTGGACTGCAGTCTTTTTTTCTTTCTTTAAACTTTCTCGCGCCGCTTGCCGAGGTTGACTGGCTGGCCCAGCCAACCCGCCACAAGCAGCAGCATATATATGCCTAGAAGTAATATCCACTGAATTCAAGGTGCTTTAATTCCATATTGCAGCTGAAGTGCTTCAAATCAAAAGGGCATCCTGTCAAAAGCTGACCTAGGAAACATAATGATAAACCTCCATGGGTGATTTTTTTTTCTGCATGGTTTTTCAAACTGGTGGTAGCTAACAGTTTGAACATCTGACCAAGTGCTGGGGTGAATCATAGCTTGTAATTACATAACCAGGAACAGGTATGCTGTTAGGGTGGTTGACAAACCACCCAGAATGCTCGGAAAGATTTACATTTGCAGGTTGATTGTTAATTAACCTAACAAGCCATTGTGGCCTGGTTCACATGTAACAACAAATTATGGTAAGCCCCTGCTGTTACTCAAATATTCATATAGAAGATTCCACTGAAGTGAGATGTCCCACAGTGAAATTCACCATAGTAGTTCCTTGTTAATTGTGACCCAGGTCAGTAAAAGCTTCTGCTTCCAGATAAGTAAAACGCTTTTGTAAAAGGTTTCTACAATGCAGCACAAAGCCTTAATGAGGTAGTGAGGGGGTCTTTTCTAGGGAGTAAGTTACAACACCTTGGCACTTTCTGAAAAGGCCCTCTTTTTGGTCCCAACCTGGTGTATTTTAAGATCATTATGGCAAACATCAAGGCCTCTGTAGAAGTCTTAATTAACAGACTCGCTCGAACAAAAAACTCAAACATAGTCCTTCTGTGCTATAAAGGCCATGATTCAAAGTAAGATTCAGAAACCAAATGGAAGCCAGTGTAGTTGTTTCATGCTCCCAATACACAGTTCCAAAAATCTTCTCAATTGTCTTATTTTGGACCCAATTTCAAGACAACCTTTCAAAGATGTGAACAAACTGCAGTAGCATATGTGTTACTGAGCCCAGATAGGCAGTTTCCTTAAATATGGGTAATTGGTGCAAAATTCTATGCCGAGCAAAAATATCTGGGAGAATTTCCACCTGAGCATATAAGAAACAAAAAAGATTCTAAAAAACACACAAACAAGCCTGCATTTTCAAGAGGAGTCCTACCTTATCCAATATAAGTGACCAGTCTTACTGACACTTGGTCTTGTCTAAATTAAACTGAACTTTAATAGGCCATGTCCAGCCCAAACTGCCTCTAAGCGTCACTCAGAACTCTAAGCAGCAGCTGAGCCACTCTGGACTATGGCAGAAACGAGAAATATAGAGGGGTGCCTTCTTCATAGTGATGGCACCAAAGTCCGAGATGATATCATCCTCTTGCATGAATAGACTATATATCATATTTCATATGGTAAGGAAAAAGAAAGTGACAAAAGAAAGCTTGACATGCTAGCTTGGTTTCCTGCTAGAAACCTGGTATTTACAAGATGCTTCTGAAATTTCTCTATTTCAAAGCAGGTTTGCCACAGAGGTTGTGAACTTACTAGTGAACAAAACCTACATCATGTGCACATACATGCTCACTCTATGCACTGTTTCCACCTCTGTGACTATAGGCAGTTGGAGAAAAATGTACAGATAATACAAATACCAGCCTGTATGGCAATAACAGCTAACATACCAAACTGCGATGTAGTCATTCACTAGTTCTGTTTGGAGTAAGGTGAAATTGATATAGATCCCATGGCCCTGGGGCACAGTAATAAGCCATGTGCAATCTTTTGAATTTGGGTATTCATCTGGAAATCCTGGAGAATACACAGTACCATTCTGAGATGTTACGTTATAGCCACAAGGAGCTGAAAAGGAGAAGAAACAGGAAGACAGGTCATATAGCAATTGGTATTGTGTTTAAGACATAAGAATCCAAGTCCTCAACAAAGCAATGTCTACATCCTGTTTTTAATATAACATTAACACAATACAGAAACACAGAAGAAAAGACAACATAAAACAGATTAAAATTAAGAAGAGAAAAAGTCTAAATAACAGGCAATGATAAGCCAAATACTGAAATAATTATTTTATACTGAAAGTTTGGCTTAACGCAATAGCTGTTACTACACAGAGGTAAGGAACCATCTTATTTGCTTGGGACCATGACTTGCCTGGTCAAACCCATACTCTACTCTCCTATACACACACACACAAACTATACAAGCAAACACATTACAAAGTACCAGCAGTTAGGCTTGGAAAAAGACTTCACATTGGATTGCTTAATTGCTGCAGTTGGGAAACTTGGAGGAGGCCACAGCACACAATGAAGTGCTTGATGCAGTGCAGGGGGAGCAGAGGGTTAACACTCACTATCTGTGTCCTTCACCAAATTGCTCCATCTATTTCACTGATAAGCTGGATGGGGGGTGGACTTCCAATGGCCTTAATGAGATGCCTTTTCACAAGCTTAAGTGCTATAGGAGTGTTTGGGAAAAGGGCAGTCTGAAAGGCCACTTATGCTGCATTTAGCCAGTAAGCCACCAGTATAAGTTGAAAACTTTATCCTTGCATATTCAGAGATGAAGTTACCCAGTCTATCACTTCCAACCAATTTGCTAAGAGCTAAATGATTTGTGGACCTTTGGCTTAGGCAGTTCTTTGAATGCAGCACTAATGTATCTCCCAGTTCTTTATGTATATACAAATATTTGTTTTGGTCTACAAAACTACAGTTTTTTATTTGCATGGTACCTTGGTTGCAACCCCCACCTTGGGGAGCTTTGGCTATTGGGCAGTATAGACATATAATATATTGAGTGAAGTATGCACACTCAAAACATTCAGTATTCTGAATCTATGTATCAAATTATGCATTCTTTTTTAAAAGAACTATTAACCTCAGAAAACAACAGGAAAGAATCATGACTAACCAGAGATGGAATGGGCCTGGAGCAAAAGGAACATGTTTCAACTGTCTCTCATGTCAAGTGCATATATTTTGGAGCTGGTACTCCATAATCAGTATGAATTTTAGACACAGGTGGTAGACGTGGAAAGGTATAAAGTAGGTTTTGATTCAGGTAACATATTTTTGGATTAAATTGCTGTGCATAAATTACCTGGAAACTTTAAATCCATTGGTCTTACTATTGGATAGGTTGAAAAACTGAAGAATAAAAGGGTAATATTGCTTATATGTTAGTTTCGGGTTCAATATAAATAGCAAAATATGGAGAAAGAAGTACATCTTTTAGAAAATGGAAAAATAATAACTTGCATGAAGTATTACTAGATGCAGTAGAATTCACTGCATAAGAAAATTTGGGAGGACAGAGATACAAATGATTCCTTAGTACAAAGGGATTACTTTATTCAATACTGGTGACAAAAGAATAAATAGAGAAATAGAATTTTTAAAAGATATATTATAAACTTGAATGAAGGCTGGCTAAGATATGATGAAACTGTACAATTTATGCTGGAAATTGATTGATTGTGTGTGTGCATGTGTGCATTTGTATTATAAATCAATAAACAATATTTTATGTTAATGTACAAAAGAAATCTATTGGTTTACTGGAGGAAGAAGCTTGTGGATTATTCTATTCATAGACTTAAAATGCACACTGCAAATAATTAATATAGCCACTATTATATCTAGTCATGACGCAATTTAGTTTGCAGGTTCCCATCTGGCTTTTTTGCATGACAAAGAGAGATGATATTGGTCATTTTAGCTGCTTTGCTCTTTTCCAGAATATCCATTTATGGATGTTAGGAAGTTATTTTAATTATAGCACTTCAGTATAATTAATTTGAATTCTAGGCAAGACACAGAATAATTTACTCTTTTTCTCTATGTATAATGTGTGAAATTTCAAAGTAATTTGAGGTAATTCAGAGTAACAGGACTGAAATGTAAGCAGCTGAGTTTTAAACTAGATTTAAAATATAAATAAGGCAGCATAGTTTAGAGTTCTAAATTTATGTATGCAGGTGCACAAAGGGCAGGCAAATCAACATCATGAACTATGAAAGATATTTAAATGATCATTGCAAGCAATTAATAGATTCTAGAGCTGTTGGAAAACTGCTAAAATCCTGCTAATCAGCTATTTGCAGGGAGTGTCTTCCAGGCAGCTAAGAGAGCCTTGAAAGAGTCTGGATAAACACCCTGACTGTTGGAAGAGCAAGGGGCACTCTGTGCTTAAGACACATTCGCACATGCAGTTTTCCAGCCAGGCTGGGATTCACACTCAGAGGCCTGTTTTGTCACTGAGAAACATTTTTGGTATGCAGAACGCCTGTAAACACTCAATGCACAGCAATTTGACCCTACTCCAGGGGTGGGCATGCTTAAGTGCATGGAAATCCTTTCTATCCCTCCTGTGGGTTACTTTCCCATGCCAGTGAATTATGGCAGCCCCACACCATCAGAAATAGGGGGACAATTTTAGCTTGTTTTCAACCTGATCTTTTCCCACTGCATGAGCACACCAGAGTCACACTGGGCCATGTGTTGCCTGACCTTGCCCTCATCCAGTGCCCAATGACAGATTGTTCTCCACGAAAAGCAAAACTATGTAGCAAAGCTGATTTGGGATTTCCCTCTTTCTTCACTACTTTGGCCCTCAGAGCCCACTATTTATGAAGTTCAAAGATGGTAATTCTTCAACACATTTAGTATCATGGTAGGTAGAAAAGGCATCTACCACACCTGGACTATGAACAATGGCAGCTCATAATGCATGTCTTCAATGCATGGGGAAGGTTTATGGTCCCTAATGTTTAAAAATCTAAGATGGAGAAGAAAGCAACCCTTCCTATCCTCCCTAGCATCCCCATTTTTGATGATCCCCTCCTCCTCCTGAGAGGCCCCTCCAAGTCACCTCCTCTCTCTTCATCTTGCCTAAAATACAGTGGATTGGTGGACGGAAAGAGGTTTCTCTCCCACCAGCATCTATTGCAACAACCCAAACTCCTACTAGCACTGAAAATTATGTTTTCTAAAGCACTATTGGTATCTTCTGAACATCCTATAAACTCAGGCCAGGGAAATCTATATCTTCAAAGGATAAGGTGTTTAGTGAAAAGAAGGGGATTTACAGGATGACAGGTATATAGGCAGAAAAGAGCAGGAGGGGTCTGTCCACATTATACTCCTATGGTGTGCAATGGAGCTTGATATTAGGTGGTGAGAAAATTGATGAGGCTTAAATTCATTAAGATTCTCAGAGTTCTATCTCAAATTTTGTTTACCTCACTGCCATTTTTAATGCAATCTGTTTTTCTTTCCATATGAATTGGAACATTGCACATTTTTGAAAGGGTGCAGGAAAATGCACACTTTTCCATACAGTGTAAAAATGCAAGTTCAGAATCATGGGAGGTGTTCTCCAAAAATGTGCTTTCATTCACATTCAGAGCTTCAGATGGGGCAAATCAGAGTCATAACCAAAGGGTAATGAAATTTCACGAGTCCCTGTGCAATGTGTAGGTAAGCTTGGTTCAAGGCAAATTATTTTCCAGGTTTAAAGAGCAATACTTTGTTGAGAACAGTTACAAATCAAACTGTTTTTGATCAGTCAAAGGAGTGCAATTTGTTTGACAGAACTGCTGCCTCATCTGTCCCTTTTAAAGATAGTGAGGAAATTTTACACTTCAAACAAAGTTACCATGAGTCATAGTTACCTTCACACTTTGGAAAAGGATGGTTCCAGTTCCTGTTGATACCATGGTGGCAAGTGAGAATGGAATGGCCAATCAATACATATCCAGGATAGCATTCAAAAGATATTGACTGGCCCACACTATAATCTGAATTGATTATATATCCATTGAAAAAAGGAGGTGGATCTGGGCAGTTTTGTAATTCATATGCTGGAAAAAAAGGCAAAAAATCATGAAACGTAATGTTCTACTCCCAGAAGAAGCAGAAGGAGAAGTTTGTTTTCTGGAACCTGATAAATTTATTTCAGACCAGTAAGACACACAGAATAAGAGAGCAAAGTAAACACAGTACAGTTAAAACAGCTTATCTCAATTTCATAACTTTACAATGGATTCATATGACACTTTCCTTCAATACAAGATACCCCTGTCATTTGATATCCTATTCCTGAATGGACTTATTCCAATATGTGTGTGTGTGTGTATGTTAGCACTAGTGGATACCAAACCCTTTGTGCAACATATGGCTACATGAATTAATCAATAACCTTTGTCAAGCAATCCATTTTCCTTTTTTATTCTAACCTGCAAAAACTACTTTTCATGAAGATGAGTCTGCACACGTGTTAAACTTCCGGTATGTATTATTTTGTGCTGTCCTCATGATCTTCAAAGGTGGAGCAGAACACTTGGTAATTGGGCAGAATCAATTCAGCTCCCCCATCCCCAGGGAGCCTTGGAACACTCTCCATCGTGGCCGCCGTTGGACAAGGAGCCTCCTTTCACATGGGTCAAATGCTCTTGAGTACAAACTAAGAGATGGGGCATGGCTGCCCTTCCACTTTGTCCTGTCTCATCTCTATCTTGCTTTTAGCATTGCACTCTCAGTGTGGCAGTTTGGACCCTGTCCTATTTGAAGAATGGCACTTAGGGTTGTACAGACAACTTTAGGTAACTTGCTATTTCCTATGCGAAGTAATGTGTCCAAGTGCTGCTCTGGGTTTTGTATGTCCTTTATATCCTTTCCCTTTAGTATATTTAAATCTTAACTCTAGTATTGTGTGTGCTTTCTTCCAAGTAAGCCTTGGTACTAAATTGAGAGTTCTATACTTCATTATTGCTACTGTTTAACATTTCAGGCCTAGAGCTCTGAGATACACATTGCCATTTTGGGCTCTTATTTCATCGGAATATCCTGCAACACTGGAGGGTCCCCTGGCCCTAGGAGTATTCTGCAAGGCTGGGGTGGGGGTGCTCCCCTAACTCAGACTGAAATGGATGTAAGGGGTGGTGGCGGCAAACTTGACTGAGGTGTTGCTTGGGCCAAGCCAATTTTTGTCCCCCCCCCCCCCCCACCAATACTGCTGGATCAAGGGCACCTCCCCTTGCTCTCTTCACAGTTCTGCTTGGTGCTCCCCTTCATGGGATTGCCACTGCAATGAGAGGAAGAGCAAGGATGCATGTGCCTACAATCATGGGTGCATCATCCACACAATCATGTTCCCATCAGACCTGTCCCACCACTTTCCACACTTTAGGACAGGCTACTCCTTGCATTCCCCAGTGATTTGGTAAACTGAGCAGTCTGTGTTCCATAGCACAACATACCACTCTGCAGATGCAGTGCTTGCATGTGAGGTCAGTGGGGCCATTACAGGCACGTGGAGAGGAAGGTCTGGACAGGACTGATGTACTCTTTTCATCCAGTGATCTAAACAGATATCACTAGTGTTATGTACTGTGGGAATAAATTAAAACTGTGCTTTGCTAGAAGATTATAAATTCTTCAAGAAGTGCCTCTTTATTACAGGATTATCACAAATGTAGCAGAAACCTGGGCTGCCTAGTTTGCTACTTAAGATAAGTAGCATTTGGATAAGGATCAAATTATATTGTCTTCTTGCAAAGTGTATTTTCTTATCTCCTGTGATGTGCATGCCATGTCTATTGTAACCAATACAACATATATTAGTCAGAACTGTTTTGAAATTTTTGGACTCCAAAATATCATATTAATGATTTAGATGTTGTTTAATTTAATAGTAGGTACTTTTTGTGCAATTGGTAAGAACTGTACATGAGAAGGGGTAAACAAGATGTTCTCTATGTTCAGTGTGATTTCATGGAAAGTCAAGGGGCCATGGAATTTGAAGGCGCAGAAGAGAGTTCTTTCTGAGTTCAAATTACTACATACTGAATTGAACTTTTTCTTTCAAGAAACCCAACTGAAAAAGGTAGTTCAACATTTGTTGAGAAAAGTCTATGTTGGTGCGATGTATGTGACTGATAGCTTGAGGTGGTTAAAAAGGGCTGTGATGTTAATTCATCCATTACTCTTTTTTCAGTTCAACAGGTGATTATAGATTCTTATGGCCACTTTATGATCCTGGCAAGGCAATATATTGATAAAGGAATTGCTGTGATGAATGTGTAAGGGTCTAGCAATGACTCTGCCATTATGCTTCGTGATTGTTTTCAGCAAATTTATTGATATTGCCTATGATGATCTGATTGTGTGTAGGGACTTGAATGAGATTTTAGACTCGGTGTGGGATAGAACTATGCCTGCTCCTTGAAGGCAAATACTGGTACGACTTACACATTGGGCTTATACAGTTGAAAATACTTGGAATGATGCTCAAGTAATGTTGCATACTGGCAGGAGAGATTGCATCTTTATTTCATTGGTGCATCATAACAGCTCGAGATAAGAGTTTTTATTATTATTAAGTCTAGGTCTTTGCTACATTAAATAGAAGTCTGTGAGATTGCTGCACTGATAATCCAGTGTATGCCCCAGTCTGGCCAGAGATGCACTTTTCAGATCTGCCAAGGCCCCCAGATCTTTGGTGCCTTAAAGTTTCTCTTATTAATAATGAGATGTTAAAAAACAGATTTCTAACTACTTATCTACTTTTGAAGATAATGGGGCACTACTGATTCTTGTACCATTGAGTAGGAGAACACTAAAGTTTTTACAAAGGGTCATATTCTTTTCTTACTGTTTTGTGGCAATATAAAAGACATCTCTTATAATCCAGTTCACCATTTCTGGAAATACACAAATTTAGGAGGAACTGCAAAACATTAACTGTGATTGAATAATGCAGTTTAAAAAGATAGAATTTGCTTTAGCCTGTTTGCAAGAGACATACAGGGAAATTGGTGAACATGCTGGCATGATTTGGACATATTGTCTACAACAGCAGAAATGTGGTATTATTTCAGCTTTAAAGAAGAGAATTATTTGGTTTGTTTATTTATTTTAAATTTTTTGTATAATGTCTGATTACTATAAAATCTCAAGACAGCTTACATAACAAGCCAAAATATTAATATATATTAAACAATATTACAACCATAAATACTTAAATGCCTTTTCTACAGATATAAATGTACAACTCTGAAAGTTTTATTCTCATTTGGATATGCGTAGTGAAACTTCGGAGCAAGATATAAATACCTCCCTCTGACCTCATATTAAGCTTCAATTCTTCCATGAAAAGATTATTTACAATGGCAGTTTGTCATGCATCCTTTGAGTATGGAGTAAAAGCAGTTACCAAGGGAAAGTGCCAGGTCCAGATAGGTTTCTAATTCAGTCACATAAACACTTCCATTTTCTTTCCAAGTGACTTTAAAATTGTATTTTTGAACTGGGCTCTCTTTCTTCATCATTAAATGATACATGATAAAAGTGGCAAGGATTATACTTATTTTGCCATTCAAACATGTTCCTATTTAATGTAGATATTAAAATATTAATTTATAGCTATAGATGATATAGAGATAGATATATGATAGATATTTAATAAATATCTATTTTATTTATTTATTTATTTTTCAATTTATATCCTGCCTTTTTCCTACAAAGGGCTCAAGGCAGCTTACATCATTCTCCTCCTCCATCTTATCCCCACAACAACAACCCTGTGAGGTAGGTTGGGCTGAGAGTCTGTGACTGGCCCAAAGTCACCCAGTTGGCTTCATGGCTGAGTGGGGACTAGAACCCAGATCGCCTGAGTCCCAGTCCCAGGCTCTTAACCACTACACCACACTGGCTCTCAGTGTGTTATCTATTTGTCTGATAGATAACAACATTGCAAGATTGGGTCAACAAGATGTGGTAGGATTATTAAACATAGCTGGGGGTTGATAATCTTGGATTAACTGTTTAGTTTATAGCCTGAAATGTTTATAGAACAGACTAGGCTGCTATTATTCCTTTGGATGCCAAAAAAGCCTTTGACAAAGTTAATTTGATTTTCATTTTTTTCTAAAATGAGCGATGAATGTTTCATGTTCAACCTCTAGAACTAGAGTAACAATTAACTAGCTATTTCCAGTTTTCTTTTTTATTTGGGAGGAGTACAAGACAAGGATTACCACTTTCTTCATTGATATTTGATTTATGTTTGCAATCTCTGATGTGTGTCAGACAGAACAATAGTATTCATTTTAAATAAAACTTGCTAGAATTTAAAATGATACAGATTATCTCTTTTTGTTGGTTTTCCCCACCCAACACACACACTTCCAGGTATTTATGCTAGTTCTGATGCAGTTGATAAATAATTTTATGACTGGTCCAGCTATTCAGTTAACTGGTGAAAGGCTGACTGGGGAAAATATATCATATGGTACAAAGATTTATTTGGAAATACTTATACCTAGAGATGCATCTCAAATGATTAAGTTAAAGGAGAATGCATATATATAATCTCTCTATATCTGTCTTTCTAAATTGATGTGGATATATCATTTATGAATAAACTACATCATAGGAAGACCAAATACCACTGTATGCCTCTGTTCAAGAATTGTACCTATATGACATCTGTTCAAATATTGAAAGTGTCATTAGGTTCTCAATGCATGACATTAAAGGAAGTGATCATTTATGCTTCTAGTGTTGTAATACTAGTCTTGTGTCTGTGCAACAGGTATGTGAAATCCATTTAGATTAACTATAAACTAACACATAACTTCCTACTAAAAATGATCCAAAATTGGGTTGGAGTCTTGTAAGAATCCGTGGAGAAAAAGCAAAGAGTTTGCCACAATAAATTCCAAGGGAAAGTCTGAGGGATCTGAGGTTCACTCCTGTCCAGATTCTGTAAGCAATATCTCTTCAGAATTTTTCCTTGAAAAAATCAGCTAGACTTTCTAAATATTCTGATTCCACATAAAAACACTTTGTTAGTATGTAGTGCCTTCTCTCACACCACACACGCATACACACATTTGTTGTTCCTCATAATCACATGGGATAGAAACTTTGGGCATGTAATCAGACCATGCTTTTCCTGTTGGGAAAGTCTACAGCTTCTCTACATGGTGAGGCATATTCTGTACTTTTCAGATCATTTCTCACATTAAATAGAAGTGATCTATATTATGACAAGATTTTGAAGTACCTTATTGGGTGCTATTGAGCTACACAGCAATTTTAATGCATTTCATAAATTCACTGTAAGACTCTGACATTTTTGAATAAAATGCTTCTGTTTACATGGTTAGTCTCAAATATACCACATGTATCCATACAAGCTTAACAGTTATCTGATCTATGACTATTACTGCAAGCTTGTGGTTTGTTCCTGTCCCTTTTTTTCTAATAAGAATGTATTAACTTGATGTCTCCCATTCTCTGTTACTAAAATGGTATCTTCAGTTTATTCAGCCTTCACACAGCAATGCTGTATTAGGACAGGCACATGATTCAATCACAGCTTTGACCTCTGTAAAGGCAGAGAAACTGAAGACATGGTATATAAATCAGTTGAATGATATGCCTTATAAATCACTACTGTGATTTAAAAAAAAGAAAGAGAGAGAGAGAGAGAGAGAGAGAGATGATCTATGAATAGCTTCATGACTTGTTAATTAGGCCTATAATATATAAATCATGATCAGAGCCTGAAAATTCACAACCTTGCTTACAAATCAATGCTATGTGCTCTTGCAGCACAATACAAACCATTCACATATTAGATAAATCAATGGAAGGCTTTTCTCTCGATTCTGCTGCATTTCCTAAAGAGCCAAAAGGACTGCATAAAATGGCATAAACTGCATAAATTTTATCCTTGACACACCATAAAGACTCTCCAATAGGCTTTCCCCCCATGACATCCATAGGGGTGTCTGGCAGTACAGCTTAATTGAAGCCTAGCATCCTCTAGACCAGCTGAACTGCATGCCTCATCCATGTGCCAAGTCATGATTGCTGCCTGCTTTGATGGCTTTAAAAGCGGGTTAGACAAATTCATGGGAGAAAGTCCACTACTAATAATCATGATAGCTGTATGGGAACTGCAAGTCCAGAGCGGATGTGTCACCTGACACCAGTTGCTGAAGGACCTGCTTGTGGGCTGCCCAGAGACAGCGGAACAGATGGCCACTGTGGGAAACAAGGACCATGGTTTGTTCCGCCAGGGCTCACCACAAAATCACTTCAGTCCTCTTTATCATAAATTCCTAAAAGGAAATACAATTGCTATTTGTTACCAGATATATCTTCTTTTGGGGATTTATGCATAGAGGAAGATTTAACAGTAGTGGTTTTGCTCCTTTTTGACAAATGAACAGTTTGTTAGCTTTACTACTGCAGTGAAGAACAAATGTACATGAAAGAACTGATGTTTGTTTTATGATTAGGACAGGTTAAGAGCTAATTTCATCGAAGCTTGTTCCACATTATGGAAGATTTTATTTTAATATGGTTTGTTTCATTATAATCAGCGATGGTGTGCATTCTATATAATCAGTATTATATTTTTACATTGCTGTTAAAATTATATTGTTATTTGAACTGAGTTTTCTCAGGGCTCCTACGGGAAATTTCTATTGGGCAATTGGTTGTTTCATTAAGACTGCAATCACTTGGTTGGGATGGTGTTCTGTGAGCCATGGGATCCACTTCTGAAGGGAGGAAGGATCCATCCACAGAAAGCAATTGGATGGGGGTGTTTCCTATGCTGCCAACATGCTGAAAAATGGGCCAGAATGTGCTGGAGGTAAGAACTATGCTACCCTGGAGTTCATTTCACATTCATTGGCATCAGTAGGAAGGAAACAATTTAAGCAGGGGGGAAACTCATCAAAAAAAGAAAGAAAGGAAATAAAATGTCTCTCCTCCCTTCCTTCTGGCAGTTCCTCCACATTTGGGTTTCCCCACCATCACCAGTAGGATTGCTTTATGAATATGATTCCATGGCTTGCTCCCACCCCACCCTGAATTAGTCATCAATTTGTAAGGTTTTTATGAACTAGCTAAGGCAAATAATTTTTATTCAATTTTCTTCACATACATTTAAAGTCATATACATCTATCAAATACAATTGTATGCTTCAACTTCCCTAACAGAATATTTTTTCATCAACAGTGCTTTAATACGTTCTACTCAAATAGAATTCTGAGCGTGTCTAATGACTTTTTATTTAATTCTGAAACAACTGACATTCTATACTAATTTGTATCCTGTCATACCATCATGTAAAATTGAATTATGAGGTTTCAGGAAACATGATGCTGTCCTCATTCATAAGGCTTTGTTTCACACATGATTATCTTTCAGGAAAAGTAGAAAACAATAATCAGTTATCCAATGCTTCCATGTTGAGAGAGGACTTGCTGTGTGCCCATGGAGTAGTCCTGAGTGGACAATTCTACCCATTCACATCAATGGAAAGAATAACATTCATCTATGAAAGAGCAGCTTGTGAATGCCTCAGGGAACCCATAAAGCTCCAGGCTGGGGGACTATGAAGCTTGCAGCAATATTTGTTGCATTTATTTCCACCTATCCCCAGTAGTACTCCTTATCCTCTGTAATCTACTCCTACATACAACTACTGGCCACAAGCAATAGCTGTAATCTGTACAAAAACTTATAGCTGCAATCCTGTACAAAATTACCTCGGGATAAGTCCCATTTAACTCATCTCCACATCTGAGCGGACATGTATTGCATTGCACTATAAAAGCAGTTACTTTCTCACCAATTCACTGGGCCCTCAGGGCACATTAAATGAACACACAATAGAAAAATATTTCTAGTGCTGAAAATTTTGAAATTTATAATAAGAGATAAAATGTCTATTGTAACAAATAAAGCATTTGCAAAGTTATCCTAGATCAAGCCTTTTAGATAATTCTTATATTATTCTATCACACATAATTTTATTTGCTTAGTATTTCCATTAGACCTTAATACAAATAAAAATTGCAAAACAAAATGAGGAAAGTATCAGTAGTGAATAAGAACAAATTCCTATTTTATATTATTTTTAACAATCAATTACCTTACCAAATGACCATCATACACTGGAAAAGATCAATGCAAAAGAAGGCAATTACTGAAGCGGTTAGGTTAAATATTTTGCACTGATTGCTCACCTTGATATGCAAGTTTAAATCCTTGCCTGTTTTCTGAGTGATCACTATAAAAGTGGATGAGAGTTTCATGTGTGGTGCTTAACAGAGATGGTGGGAGGTCTGTTCCACTAAACTGGCCAATCATAGAACTGGTGTGATAGGGGCCATTCTGAATTTCAAGGAAGTCATGGTTAGCTTCAGTTGAGAAGTTCAAAAAGTGTATATGGGCCCCTATATATAACAATAAAAATAATTCAAAAAGTTATATATGAACTTTTACCGTATATTAGTACCTTTTAACATACATTTAATGAAGTAAACAGATAAAGCAGCATCCCACCACATCTGAATTTTATACCACAGTGTTGAAAACTAATTAGCTGAAAACTCTATATATACTATCGTTAAAAGAAATCAAACACAGAGACATGGAAATCAAAGGCAAGCAAAAGAGGACAATTTTAATTATCCTTTATAAATAGCTTTTTAGCTGTATGTTAACCTGTACATATTTACATAGCACAAGAATACATAAACAAGTATTGAAAACCTATTAGCTGGTTAGCATTTTATGCAAAACTGGTACTATCAGAGATACATGTGAGCACGGACATGCATACTGATCAAAGGGTTTGTTCATGAGACATGCATTGTCTCAATAATCCTTAAGCACTCTTGTAATGTAAGCTGGTGTTATTATCCCCATATTACAGTGGAAGGCAGTGGGGACTGTAGAAGGCAGAGCTAGTCTCGGGTCATGGACAAGTCTATGGCTGGCGGAAGATTGCAACTGGGTGCTTTGTGTCTTACAGCAACCTCTTCCACCAACTATTCTAAGTTGATTGCTGGGTCATGCCCCACCCTGCCTATGAATTTGGGATGATAAAGCTAAAATGGTAGTAATAGCAGTATTTGAGTGGAATAACTGATAAAAGTACTACATGTAGGAGTACTCTAGGCCCCTACTGATTCCATTACTAGAAATAGATTGTGGACAGTATTGTTAAAATAAAGTTACTTATTATTTAAGGGTGATATATATGGCAAGATGTTATCTCAACAGGATATTAATTAAGTTTTAAAATCGCAAAATAGCTGTATTGTGCCTCCTTTTTAACACACAGGAATTCTATCTGGCAGTCAAGGTCATTTGAATGACAACTATAAAACCATACTTAAATATTCAGAAATGTGCTTCCTGCCTGGAGGAAATTGGTACAATCAATTGGAGGAAACTGATACAATCACATACAAAATGAAGAAAATTGATTTAATCAGGTGTTGGTTTGTGTTCATGATTCAAGTTACACCTGCAGTTCTAAATAGTTTGCATCTTCATCTGCTACTGTGAGGAGGGACGGGAGAGCCACCTTCTGCAACCCACTTCATGTATGTCGGTATCCAATCCAAATGTTTAGGGTTGGTACACATTATTCTTTTTACCACAGGAGGACTCTGAACATGGGAGAAGAACCTGCAAACTCAAGGGAAGGTCCTGCCCTGGCCTTATGTAGCCAACTGTGCCACACACCAGGCTATTCCAGATAGTCCTTCAAACACCAGGATGGATTTTCCTGGAGGTGCAGAGATTAGGAGCAGTGTGAGAAAGCCCACACTATAGAAAACAGCATGGCACTCATTAAATGGAAACAAGACTCTAATTGTGCATGTTTTGCTAGTTGGATCCCCTATCACTATCAATAGACAAGGGCTTCTGTAATATAGAACTACAGAAATCCATCTTGCAACACAGATTACTTTATAACCATAGCAAGTAATGTTTCCATTATCTACAGACTAATTAGTGTCAAAACTCTATACAAATCCCAAAAAGACAAGCAATGCATTTAAAAAAAAGTAACACCCAAACATAATTATTAAGAACATGCCATTATAGCAGGATTTATTATAGCCAAACTGATTAACTTAACTAATTAGCTTAGCATAGAATATTATCTTTACTTAGTATATTACATAAAGCCATGTAATGAAAGAAAGCTGCTAATACAGAAAATACATGAATATCTAGCTAAGTGTTTAACAACAGGCATTTTAATTAACTAAATGTCACAATCCACTATTGCATTTATAACCATAAATCATTTCCTATTGTATTCCAGAGTTTTAGCTTCCCTTGATATAGCATTTATCCATCACCATCACCTCATCCTAATTGTTATTTATCCTACTCTCCTTAAAGTCACAGCTGATAATAAATCCAAGATAGCTGTAAACAAGTTAAAGGTATCAATGAAATTATTTGGGTAGTACTTGCTTGGCAGTTTTCAATCACGTTTGTGATATAAAATTTTAACCTAATTATTTATCCTTGATGAATAATGCATACATCACCCATAAACACATAGGAAATGGAGATGTGTGGAGAGGGCAAGAAATGCAAAGTGATTGGCATGCCCTCTCCTTACAGGAGTAAAAATGGCAGATGTAATTAAATTAGATGTCACTTTATTTCATACCATGATACCAATGCAAGCTGCTCAGAATGAGGATGAGCAATCTTGCTAAAGGTAACATTCCTCTTCCAATTTTCAGATCAGTCCTACCCTTTCCTGAACTCAGTACTGAGCATGTACAATATGACATACTTTGAGAAAATAAAAATAGAAAGCTCCTGCCGGTGGAGTAATGTGCCTGACCGGTGGAGAACTGTCCCTTCAAATTTCTACTAAAAAGTGTATGTAAGCACATTGCACAGAACCAAAAACGTCATTACATGTTATAAACTTATTCGCTGACTTTCCACAAAGTCCCGTCCCCCATGCAAAAAAAGTATGAATGATTTTGGAATCCTGGGGAAATTGAGAGATCTAGTGATGGTTTGAATCACTCTTACCAAATCAGATTCTTACCATATCCAACAGGTAATACAATCTTCCACGTGCATCCTAGATTACTAGGGTAGTTTCCTGGGAAACCCGGGCTCAGGATCACGCCGGCCATGTTTGTCAGTGTGCCACCACATTTTGCTAGAAAATGGAAACTGAACATCAGCACATAATGAAGAAGTCCTTATGCAGCATTCATGTAACTGAAATAATATACACTAACAAATGCACACCATTCTTGCTGTCCTTCTCTGCATAAGCAGGGCTGTTTGTTCCAAAGAAGTAAACTGGAAAGCCTTTTCTTTCAAGAGTTTTCTACATAGAATATGTAAAGGGCCCTTTATTGGTATGATTACATAAGATTACTGCTGTAATGATATGAGACAACAGAGTTTGCGGGGTGGGAGTCAGCATTCAAGAAAATGTGATTGGCTGCAACAGCATGAAGTCCTCTGCAACCTGCCAGCTTGATCTCAGGGCTCAAAATGCATCTGGGGAATCCATTCTGGATTGGGAAATGAAAACTTACCTAAAAATGTACAGGTTGCAGAGAGTCCTGCACCACTGTGAATAGATGCAAAGCCTTTTTCAACAGTAAAAAACAAAACCAAACAGCCATCCATCTCCGTCACCTTGTATAACCACCATTTCCAAGCAGCCACCCTGTGCCAAACACATACACATCCTAAGTATTTTTAGGAGGTCCACTTGCTCCTAGTTCAGGGGAGTTCACTTTTATGCCTCAGAGAAAATGCCAGAAGAAATCCTGTGCAGAAGTATTCGGTTCACGCCTACCCCAAACAGTGCTGCTCTTGGTCTTCTAAATACACAGCAGATGAATGGGAAGCCTGCTTTACTCATCTTCCAAGGTTTGGATTGTATGAACAAAGGGATACTAAAAGGCATTAAAAGATGGCTGATCTACAGTATATTGATGTGTACAACTCCTTGTTTATCCTGATAAAACAGTGACTGGAAACACAGAGATCCATGTAGCAGTAGAAGCCGATGGGTAGATGAGAGTTTTACAGAAAATGCCCTCTGTGTACAGCTTACAATGAAATAACTAATACAATGTTACCTATGAATAATATTATAAACCTATAAACCTGCAAGCCTAAGTAAAGAATAGCCCATTAGTTATGAATGATGCTGATGGAAGGGAGGACAATAAGTGACTCCCCCCCCCACCTCCTGGAGGTCTCTCAATCTTTTCAAAAACCTTGTCTAAAGTTTAGAAGTCCCCCCGAATAGGCTAAGCCATGGTACCGGCTGCCTGGGAGGAAAATGAATTTCTGAAAACTAGGCAATGGCACCCTTGATGAACAAGAGCTGCCACTCACCAAAAGGCATCTCTGTCTGATTTCCAGATCCCCCTCCCTGTGTCTTAGAGGATCCAACTCAGGAATGTCCCCCAAATGTCCATAGAGGCTTTCAGGAGAATGGGCAGGATATCCACCATCAATCCCTTTGGTGGAGCGGGCTGGGGACAGATGGGCTGCTTCTGAATTCAAACCTGGTCTTTATATGTTTATTTGATCGACATCCCACCTTTCCACCAAAGTTCTACTACAAGTGGTAGAATCCTAGAGACCTAGTAGCGCTAATCTGAATGAATTACTAATGCAACAACATTCAACTTGGAGATGAGAAGCAACTCAGAGGAATATTCAATATGAGTAAGGTATTATTTCTCTACCTTGAACCCAAAGAACCATGATAAAGGATAAAATGTACCACTGTTGTTCCTTAAAGTTGTTCATAAACACTTACAGGGCAATGTAAGGACAACAGCATAATGTATTAGCGGTTGGATTACAGTTATACAGTTAATGAGGAAGACAAAGGCTGCAGCACCAAACAAACAAGCAAACATACAAATAGCTGATGGTATTGAAAAGACCCTGAAAAATCTAATCAAGCAAGAAGAAAAATCTTAGATTTGAGGCCACGTTTACCCACTGGCTGTTCCACTGGGTTAGAAACAATCCTTCTATAAGGAGAAGATGCTTCCTGATACCAGAAGGGTTGAGTTCAGTCTCTGTTGATAATAACAAAGCCTAGTATTCATAATACTCCACTGTGAACATTCAGGCCTAAGACCAATTTGCGAGTTTATGGCTAAAGTGAGATTTAAATCAAGACTTCTGCAGGTCATGCCATTACTACATACACCAGTTCTACCAATCACTTTAACTCAACAGAGGAAAATGAATCATATGAAAAGAATGCACATGACAGAGAAAGTTCAGACTCATTTGTTTGAGTGTAAAAAGGAGCAATTCTTTTAAACTGGGAAAATCAGGGTCAACGATTCATAGATGGCAACTGAGTAGTCCAACAGGACATTTTCCAGCCATATGGGCTTGACACCAGCAGAGACACATTGTACTTGTTAAATAAAACTAGTTGGTTTTTCACATCTGTCATTCTTAAAAATATACGTGTTTAGATTATGCATGCATACCAATACACAAAGGAGAAGGATAGTTCCAACGGCGAACTGTTCCAGGCATACAAGAAATATGGGAACGTCCCTAAAAAATAAAAAAAATAAAAAAAATGATGTGTCATTGTCCTCTGTTTTCCCAGCTTACCCTTGGCAATTAAATGTAATGATTCTAACAAGAAAACACCAGTGTTGCTAGTAAAATCCTTTTGCCAATTAATCTCCCCCTGCACTTTACTACCCATGACAGTTTTCTAATTAAGGTTAAACAAAAGACTACTGCAATAATTAGAATTCCTTTAAAAATGGGAAATGAGTTGTGCCACATGTCTTAAGGAATGGTTTCAGAACCACAGTTCTGAACTCAATTATTACATAGGTTTGCAGAGCAGTGTAACATTCTCATTTACATTCATCAGTGCATTACCAAAGGGAGGGCTATTTTCCTTTTTTCAAGATGCAAAACAGTTCAGTGTAGGAAGGGAACTTAAAATCACACACAATTTCTTTTTTTAGTGGAGAGTAAGGATCATGATTGTATCTTCATATCTTAACTTCACAGCCATACAGAGCACGTCTATCTTTAAAGCTATCATATTTATACCAATCCCATGGCAGATATGAATCTTAAAGAATTACTACTATGAAGTTTGTAGGGAAGGGAAAAAAAACTACTGAACCATTTTATATATAAAATGGCAAGTCCCACGTAAGAGATGTGCTGCACCATGTACCCCTGCCATGTCATGTGTGGAGCAGCTCATTCATCTGCCACGCACACAACTTTTTACAGAATTAACATCTGCAGGGCCAGTACCTTTGCACACGTAGATGAAGTAAACTTGAACCTCGCAGTACTGGAGTCCCAGTCCTCAGACATACAGCACTGCACATGAAGCCCCCTTCCCTGCTGATGTTCATGCTGTACATGCAGATACCAATGGGGGGGGGGGGGGGGGCTCTTGGATTATGAGATCTACTTGGTCTGGCCACAACTCCCCACAGGCATTGAATTTCCATAAAATGCCTCTATGCAGAGGATGTTAAAAATTGGGAATCTCTCTTTCTCTCTTGTTCTCTCTCTCTCTTATGTACAAGGTAGGGCAATTAAAAGTTACAATTTCAAAAGTGTCCCTTTTCTTTTTCCTTCCGATATTCAAGCAAATTTCCATCACGTTTTATTCATAAGGGTCTCCGATTTATTTTACACAAGTTTTTTTCAAATTTTATAAAAATAATTTAATTTTAGCTTATTGAGTTTTTATTCAATTTTATTATGGAACTTTTAATTGCCTCCCCCTGTATATGCACACTGTAGAACTACAGCACCTACAATTTATACCCAAACTGTTCTCAGTACAGGTAAACTAACAGAATTTGACACTGTTGTGCAAAAATGCTTATGTAGGTTCCAGTTCTTTGTTGGGCATGGCCGGACTGCCAGAAATGGTTGCAAATTTCACTGTGAATAAAACATTGAACATATTTTAGAGGATCAGAGAAAAGTGCAGTTGTAGGTAGCCTCGGCCCCTTTGGATGACTACATGTATATTCAAATATAACAAGCTGCACAAAGCACAGCACTGAAACAGCCAAATGAAGGCGACTCATTTTAGTTTTTAACCTAGTGATGATATTCAGCAGGGGAGACATGGATAGCTTCTCTACTGTTAAATCTAGTAAAATCTAGAGTGGGTAAGTAGCCCAACTGACATGGGAGCCATTAGACTCCACTAGTAATCAAGCGTAATTTCCTGTTGAGACAGTCACACTTTACTTATGCACCTACAGTTTGCTTTTCTTCCCTGACAGAGAAACAAAACAAAACACTAATTGTTTACCTGCCAGTTTCCCTTGGACTAGAAAGCAGAAGGGAGGAAAACTCTGGTCTCTGACCCTAGCCACCCTGCAGGGGCCACTGAGAATTTGTGTCACATCTATCCCAGGAAGAAAATCAGTGGACGGGGGAGTCTAAATGGCCCCAAATCCATCAGCCAGCAAAGCAGCAGCAGCAGCTGCAAATAGTTTGCTTCCCCTACCACCCTGAGGAAGAACACTGGACTCCAACTCCTGGCTGCTTTCTAGCCCTAAGGCTAGAAAGCAGAAGCAAAATGTACTCCAGTTCCTGTTGTCAGCTACTGGCCAAAGGCAGTATCCCTGCTGCACAGGAAGAACATCCTGGCAAGGGTGAGAATTAACCTGGCCTCATGCATCAACCAGAGAAGGAACAATGGCAGTGAGTTTGCTTTCCTGCCACCTGTCAGAAAGAAACTGACCTCTGATTGCCAGCTGCCCTAAAACTAGAAAGCAGAAGTGAAATACACCCTGATACCAT
This sequence comes from Varanus komodoensis, assembly GCF_004798865.1. Taxonomy (NCBI): domain Eukaryota; kingdom Metazoa; phylum Chordata; class Lepidosauria; order Squamata; family Varanidae; genus Varanus; species Varanus komodoensis. Next base: position 26,970,499 of record NW_025335269.1, on the reverse strand, counting down.
CAATTAGCCTAGGGGCATTTAGTGGGTTTAATGAGTATGTGTGTGTGTCTATTGACACAATTTATTGTAAGCCACTCTGAGGATCATTCTACCAAAAGGTGTGATACAGACCCTAAATAAATAAATACTCTTTCTTATTTTAATCACATATTCAAAATAGAGCTGCCAGGCTGCTGACGGGGACTGGGCGTTGTGTTCACATGACTCCAGTTCTCCGTCAGCTTCACTGGCTTCCCATTGAAGTCCGGGCCCAATTCAAGGTGTTGGTGATGACCTATAAAGCCCTAAATGGCTTGGGTCCTGGCTACCTGAACGAGCGCTTACATCCATACATGCCCGGCCGCCCCTTGAGATCAGCGGGAGAGGCCCTTCTCCGGGAACCCTCCGTGAAAGAAATTAGGAGGGTTGGTACTCGGAGGAGGGCTTTCTCTGCAGTGGCGCCCAATCTATGGAATGCGCTCCCCAGAGAGGTCCACCTGGCGCCGTCGTTATTTGTTTTTCGGCGCCAGGCAAAGACCTTTTTATTTAAGCCGCATTTTAACTGTTAATATTATTGGATTTTATCTGGCCAGGGCAGCTTATTTTATATTGGTATTTTTGTATTTTTAACCTAATGTTTATATTTTTTTAATTTAATATTATAATTATTTTTTAACTTATTGTTGTAAGCCGCCCCGAGGCTTTGGCGAATGGGGCGGCATAAAAATGTTTAAAAAAATAAATAAATAAATAAAAACCCCAGATGATTCACAAATATATGAAAAGGGAAAGCTGCTCTCACTGTCATGAAGTCTAACCTGGTATATTTGTTAGATTATGACATTTGGCCATGCTTCTGAAGGCTGCAATGCAAATGTCTGTACAAAGAAACCTGCTGGATTAAATCAGTGGTGTAGCTAGTCTAGTATCCTGTTTCCCACAGTGACAAACCAGATTCCTACAAGAAGCCGACAAGCAGAATTTGAGGGCAACAGCCTTCTCTTGGCTTTTGTCTTCTAAGAACTGGTATTGTCACTGATCCTAAATGCACCATATGGTGTCTACACTAGTTGCCAAACATTATCCCCTGCTAATTTGTTTCATTTCCATTTAAAGCCATATTGCTTTATGAACATCACATTCTGCAGCAGTAAATTCCAAAATTAACAATGGAGTAAATATTTCCTTTTGTATGTACTGCATCTCCCACCTTCATTGTAACTCTATGTATATATTTATGATATTGATATACTGGCTTTCAACAAGGCTCTTGGTGTGGGTAATAATTAAATGCACAATTTAAAAAAAATACAGTTTTGGCATGTAATACAAGATTCATGATGAAGAATCTGATCCATGTGCTTTCTTGAAAACTATTCCCATTGCATTTACATTGCTAAAGTTAGCTCTATTTTTCTGGACTAGCAAAGGAGTGTTCTTACAAACTTCTTTAGTGCTAAAATAGTGCTAAAATATAACAGAATCTTCAACAAGCACTGCAATAATATTTTTTTCTTAGCTAATGACATGGGCTGTTGATTTTATATGGCTGGTTCTAACAGTTCTTGTTAATTTTCTCTGGTCTAACCTTAGATATTGTATAATGCTGCTACAATCCAAAACTGTAAGAGACATTGTATTCTGTCTACTGGAGACTTCCCAATATATTCCCAATGATGTGCTTAGCTTACAACACGTGTAGTTGTAAGAAGGATTGTCAATACACTGTGATGGAAACTTTATCATAATGATGATGTGTGCAGAATTTTCCTATAGGTTTCAGCTAAGCAATGCTCAATTTACTGTTTCATTCTGCATTCCAGCATGTGCGAACACTGATTCTAGTTCAAGTTCTACAGCTGAGTGAGATTTTTGCACTTAGATCTAAATATGAAAGGTCATCAATTTATTTCTGAATCAGGAAAGACTGCATTAATATATTCTGAGATTATCATAAAATAGCTATTACTACCAAGCAAAGCAATACCACCCTCTGTAAAAAAAAGGTCTCATTAGATATCGAAGATTAAAAATAAAAATAAAATCTGACAGAGAGGCAGGGAAATAAATGTTTGAGTTTAGAAAATCAAACATTCATCTTTGAAGATAGCTCTTAATCAAAGATTATTGTGTAAATGTATACTTATGTGTATTAATGAAGGAATAATGAAAGAATACAAATATAAAATTAATAATTATTAATAATGTAATAAAATATTGGGGTGATACTGTTGGGGATTTTAAAAATTTTGCATATTAAATGCCCCTTGGACAACCAATGGTACAGAGATATCCGTGGGGGGCAAACAAGAGGCAATGACTAGATGAAACACAGTGCAATCTGATACATGCCAAGTTGGAAGAAGGTCTCATTGGTTTCAGTGAGCTTATTTCCAGCTAAATTATAAATAAGATTGCAACCTCTGTCTAGCATTTGGGGAGGTATCATACTCAGTGTCACAGAACATATTTGCATAAAGGCCCTGGGCTCCATCACTTCTAGCAGTTGATTGTACCTGTTTCCCTCAGGACTAGTGAACTTATTCTTTCCCAGAAATCCAGTGCCAGGCAAATACAGAGTAAGACATAAAGTAACATTCCCCAGCCTGGTGTCCTCCAGATCTGTTGGACCGAAACTCCCATAATTCCTAGCTAGTGTGGGAAATGAAAGTTGTAGTCCAACACATCTGGAGGCAACAAGTTGGGAAAAGCTGGGATAAACAATCTGGTAGAAATCTTCAGTTCTTTCAGTTGTGTCTTTTCATTGGATTTTCTACACATTTTCTTTGGATTTTCTCAGGAAGGGAAAACCCCTAGAAAACTTAAGTCCCATTGAAATTGGTTATTTATGCCTAACTGGTTCCATGGGTTTCAGTGGGATATATCATTTGATAAGAGTTACCACTGCTGCTTAGAAAATATGGAAATGAACATAGTGAATGTACTTCCCTTATAGGAACAATTTATATTGATGCAGGCAAGGGGAATTGTGCAAACTTTGACTTTACTCAGTTATCTTCAGCAAACACCTTTCTGCTTCTCTTCCCTCAAAACACAAAATTATTTGTTTTCATTTGAGACAAAAAGTGGAACTTAGCCCAGAAATGTACACATTTCTAGAACAAAAGAATTTGCTGAAACAGAAAACATTACCATGTTTTATAACCCACGAAGCATGCCTTTTAAGAGAGAATGCAAGTACCTGTAATGTGTATCCTGGCTCACAGTGAAATGACAAAACGTCATTCACCATATATCTATCACCCATTTTGAATCCATTGCTAGGAATGACTGGTTCTGGGCAAGCAGCGAGGCCTACAGCTAAAATAATATAAAAAAAATAAATGGGACAAAATATATTAAAATCACATCATTTTAAAATCTTGACTGATTTTGTTTTGAAAAAATGATAGAAATCACTGTATAGAATTTAAAACAGTTCTTGACAGAAATAAGTCAGAATCTAAAAGAAAGCAACATTCAAGAGATGTGGTGGGTGGGTAAAAGTCAGAAAGGAAGACTAGTGTAGCTCTTTGGAAGTAATTTTCCAAACATGAAACATCACATTTATGTATGCATTCCCTGTCAAATAAGAACGATTTAAAATACAGCACTGCAACACATTTGTGCCTTGATTCACACAGATGCATAGTGTGTACACACTCATCTGTAAGTTTCTCGAGTAAGACCTATGAGGTTGTCTGATGATGTCTTCCCATAGGATGAACCAGGCTTCAGGTGAAAGGCAGGTAGAGCTGAGTAAGGTGCAGAGCCTGGTGACAAACACCAACTGCTGCACTTCTCATTTATAGCTTGCGAACAGCGAGTGCTGGTTTCAAGGGTAGCATGCCTCCCTCGTACAGGAAATTGCTTACTGCCTGCTCTTCACAGGTCAGCTAACATTTTTGGCGTAGGACATAAAACTCATTAATGTCAATATTGATAACTCTCCGAGTGATCTCATCCCAGTTCCTGCTTATTAAATACTTTCACCATTCCAGCTCTGGCACAAGACTTACATCCATGCATGTCATTACAGTGACCTCCAATATTTTGCAGGCATCACTATCATCTATGACAAGAAAGCTCACAGTATTATCATATTGTTAGCATTTCAGAACATGTATTAGTATTCATTACATACCACTGGTGACGAACCAAAATAAAATTCCCTAGACAATGTGATCCAGTGTCCAAAACCTTTGTTTCTCAGTTTTTGCAACAGTGTGAATGTATGTGGGTATAATCACGCTCTCACTAATCAAAATGCTTAAAGTATTTTAATTTTCTATGATGTGTCAGTTCTCCCTTTATGTACAAACATAGAAATCTAATCCACTAAGATAAATACAGATGGAATTTTGGCTAAGGATGGCAAACTCCGCAAGTTTAAGAGAAAGCTCATGGATGTCAAACCCTGTGAAATAAAAATGCTATTCACAAATATTTTAAAGAAGCACATATATAAACGAAAAGAAGAGGAGGAGGAGACAATGACAACAGATCAGTGATACACTGTAGTAAAGAAAGAGTAAGCAACATGTAGTCCTCCAGATGTTTTAGCCTAAAGTTCCTATCAGTCATATCCAGCAGAGCAATGGTGAGGGACGATGCAACTTGCACACCTCTGTACTAAAGGGCTCTTCTTAGACTTGACTTGTGCTGTTGTTATGTGCCATCAAATTGCCTTCTTTTTAAACAAGGCATATTGTAGACTAAGAGTAATATTCTCTTCTAATGTATTCCTGCTGTATTTCTCCTAGAGTTTCCAGTGTCTGGAAGCTGCAGAAATAAGTAGGAAAACACAAAGACCGAAGGAGTTATTTGTATCCAACCACTGCCAGCATATCTGGATTTCTTGACCTATGAAAATGGGTCAGAATTCTGAAAAATTGTATCAGAGCATAATAAACTTTTTTTTTTTCAGAAAATTGTTATCAAGCCACAGTTTTCTGAAAAAATACATTCCACATGAGAGGTCGATCTGCTGCTTGAACTCCCTATCTGGATAAACTTCCCTACTGCTTGCGTGGCAGGAGTAAGTTTATATACATATGCGAATATGCATGTTTATGTTCACCATTGCTGTGCCAAGAGAGCTAATTCTCTCCCTTACTGGATGCAGCTCTTACAACCGTAGTTTGTTCATCTATCTTTCATGTGATTTGAGCATTACTGGGAATAATAAGTACCAGAAATTAAAAATTAAAAATATTATCCAATATTTTTAATCTCCAGTACTTGCCTCTCTCCCCAAGACAATTATGACTTTTTCTTGCTTTACATTTACTTTCATTACTAATGAATTCTGTAAATTGTTTTTACTGATTACTTTATATGTAAACAGTGCCATCACTATTTCTTGGAATACTCAGGAAACAATTAGTGAAATATCAAGAAATAATTTCAACTTGATTATCATGATATTGGTTGTTTCCTTATGAATACAAATAAAACCTGAAGGGAACTATTTAGGACCATAATATACAGTATATACACTGATTCCTGTCTGGTCCTGCTCAATTTTTGTAGTATAATGTGCAATAAATTAATTTTGGACAATATTCTATAAGCTTTATTCTTCTTTTATGCAGTCTATATTTCAGCACAACTGATACTTAATTACTGATTCTACAGAATGTTTAAAATGCATTTTAAAAACCTTACCAGTTTTATACAAAATTAAGTATATTGTACCTGTAAGTAGTTTATTGTTTATTCTGTATCAGGCTTATTTATTTATTTACTGTATTTTCATCTTGCTGTCGTAATAAAAACATACCCAAGGCAGGGAAACATATCACCAGATTATACTGGAATTTCACAATAACAATCTGCAAATGGTATCAAGACAACAGAAATATGTAAAGCTTGAATGACATAACATGCTGTTATACAACGATTTTCACAGAAATTACTGGTCTCTTCAGTGGGATTGAGATGGTTCCTGAAGATTGAAGGTAGAGCCTGGGTTGTCAGGAAAGGGGACTGCTGAAATCCCTAGCCACATCACTATGCAACAAAGGGTCGAGTAAGAAGGTTGGTGGAACCAGTGACTTAGCAACCGCACTCTTTCATGCTGTAGCAACATTTCCAGAAGCTTTGGTGGTCCCATTTGCCATGCATGTACCACCCACACTTCTGGGTATTCTGCCACTATTCTGAGCAGCAGCTTATTTTTAAAGGTTTTTTTAAAAAATTAAGAAACTGTTGTCCAGACCACTAGATAAAAGTGGAATGAAACCACCCCTACCCAAATTTCAGTGAACCTCTGCCCCCTTCCCTGAATGTCTTAGATTTTTTCCTTCCATACACCCATGTTTCTGTTCAAAGAGGAGGTGGGGAGGAGAGCTTTCTGTAGCTCTAGTGGAAAACCATTTTGAATGATGACTTCTAAAAAAATCATCATCTCAGCTGCCAATGAAGAATAAGCAGCTGCTAGGCCACAAAGATTTCCTCTGCTAGTATCTTTTGCTGACTCTGTGCCGCCACCATGAGGGGCAGCCCCAATACCGCTGTTAGGATCTTTCTATGCCTGTAAGGGGCGGGGCCATTCCTGTTTAGGGAAAGCGGACTAACAGCCATCCTTTTCCCATGTCTGTGCTGCCTTCCTGCAACAAAGAAGGGAAAGCAACTTTTCCTAGCAACCTCCCTCATGGAAAAGGGAATGGGAAAACAGAAGAGGTCCTAGGGAACCCTTTTGGCATGGCACTTCACTGTTTTCACACCCATGGTCTTCAGCTGCTGCAGAACGCTATTCTATGACTGATGTAAGCCAGCAGACCAGAGGCAGAACACTGGTTCCCAAACTGTGATTGAAGAACCAAATCATCATTACTATCACAATAGTTAAATTAGCCTTTGCCTGCTGTGGCTATACTGCTGTGAAGTATAGCCAAGAGAGGCATGGATGGGTTACCACAGCCAAGGAACCACTTGGCCTCCCTCCTGCGTCCAGACCTTATGTAAAGGGCCACAGACAATGGAAAACATGGACTGCAATGCTCACCAGCCTCTGGCTGCTTTCCTGCAATGCACTGGAGAAGAAGCCCAGTGCAGGAAGCTGTGTCAGGAGCTGAAGGACAACATGCCTTTCCTCAGCCTTCAGCGGCCAGTGCACAAACAACTGAAAGGGCAGGTCAATATGCTGCCAAAGTACAACAGCATCACAAGAGTTCAGATACAAGTTATGCCAAAGACCCGCCACCTCCCAGCGAGCCACAGTTTGTCCGGGAGCTGAAAGGAACCTCCTCCCATTGATGTTGTTTCTTGTCAGAGGCTCTGTCCAGCAATGAGGAGAAGGTGCTTCCAAAATGTGTAGATTGCCATCTGTGGGCTGCCATCAGGATTTTGTCAAACCTCATCACTGTAAGTCCGGATAATTACTAGCTTTGTCCACACTGCTCCTGAGTATGTTTCAGTAGGTTTTTTCTGAGATTTTTGCTACAGCTGTTTTAGATTCTATCAGCATCTAGGCTAGGTGATTTACTGTTGGTATTTGTGGATTTCATTAATGTTTGCTTGTTTATTCATGGCTACAGGATTTATTAATATTTATTATATATGGTTTTATCATGTAAGATGTCCTTAATAAAATAAATTAATAAATAATAATAGTAATAGTGGTAATGACAGTAATAAGAGGAAAAGTTCTGCCCCGATTGTGAGAGATTGGCTGAGATTCCCTCTGGTCTGAGGGGAAAGTTTATCTACTGGGAATAGTAATCAAGGGTATTTATTTTATTATTTGGAAAAAGGAGACTCTGTTCCCTCATGTATCTAACTTACTTAATAAGTATCTTAATTTTGCACATCTTGTCTCAAGTTCTGAGCCAATTCAATACCTATGTCACAGGCTAGTGGGTATTTAAAAGAAGGTTGATTTTTGATGAACTAGTTAAAATTGTTAGAGATTAGGTAGCCTTATGGCAAGGGACTTCCTTAGCTCTGAGAGAACAGTGATGCAAATATCTGAAGTACTTCTTTCACATCTGGTGACCAGCAGTGAGATGATCTATGTGATTCCTCTTCCAAAAGCAACAAAGTACAATTTTAATAATGTTGCAGATGGAATTCCTTACACTTCTGATTCTTAAAAGAGAATTGTTTTGTACACACACACACACGTACATGCACACACATATATAGCACTTACCAAATAACTGGGAACGCAATAATATACAGTAGACCTACTTCGAAATACTGTTCACAGGCAGTGATATGGAAGGGACCTCCACAGTGCTTTCACTGAGCATGAAGGGATTTTTTTATACCATTTGATTTCAACCAATGATAGTATACAAGTATTTCCTTATTTATTTGGACAAACAGTATCAATGTATGTATTGGAAATTATCGTTTGACCTGTGAACTTTTGAGTTTCCTATCAACCAAATTAGTTTGCTTTTATTCTAACAAATAAAAATGTGAGAATAACTTTAATGAACTCCTTATAGAGTTTGTTGCTGTTTTGACTTGAGCACTTAATTAATTCTTCCATTAATCTAAATGGGCTTTTCTACAGCTAATGATTCCTTGTAGCACAGAAAATAACCTGATGATATGGTTGATTTCTTACATCAAAGAATAGCTGTCAGTCAAAATAGCAATAGAGACAGCATCATTATTGCAAACAATAACAGAATCCCATAAGAAAATGCTATTAAAAAAACAATATACACCATACAAACATCATAGTTAAATGATTCCATTACCTTATGAACCATTAGGACTTAAGATCTGGTCTAACACTATACCTATGGGTGTGAGTACACATAGAATCATTAGCTATAGAGGTAGGAGTGAAAACATATTTTAGGCAAATCAGTGTTCTCTAAACTACAGCCTTGCCTGAGTATAGCAGAGGAAGAAACCAGCAAAAAGGTCACGACAAGCCATGATATTCAATTAGAAAGGATGAAGTGTCAGAACAACACACACAGAGAAAAGGAGGGGGACACAGTGCTTAGGGCACAATTCTGACACAATGCCAGGAACCTTGGGGCAAAATGGAAGAGTTGGACTGCATGACAAAAAAAAAAGAAAAAAAAAAGAAAAAGAAAACTGAGACATAGTGGGCATTACAGAAACCTGGTGGACAGAGATAACCAATTGGATACAGTCACCTCAGGAGATAAACCGTATAGAAAAGACAAGGAAGGGGGAACCGAGGCAGAGTTGCCTTCTATGTAAAAGAGGCCATTGAGTCTAACAGAATCAAAAATCTAAAAGAAGAAGACTCCCCTGAAGAGGCTTCTGGATGAAATACTACCTCCAAAATTTGGCTAGTCATGGGAGTATGCTGTCCTCCGGACCAGAATGCTCAAGCTGATCTTGAGATGGGAAATGAAATCAGAGAGGCTGCCAACAAAGACAGTACTGTAATAATGGGAGATTTCAACTACCCGTGCATCAACTAGATGAATGTATGTTTCAGTACTGATAGAGAGATTAAATTTCTTGATGTCCTAAATGACTGTGCCCTGTAGCAGTTAGATGTGGAACAACTGGAGAAAAGGCAATCCTGGATTTTGTCCTAAGTGGGATTGTCCAGGACACAGTACAACCTGAAAGTCAGCAAATCACCAAGTACAGGTGCTATCCATCCTAGACTTCTTAAAGAACATAAAATTGCTGCCTTCTTACCAACTTATTTACCCTAAAATCAACCCTTATACCATAAAAAGGGATGCAGGGTGGATCCAGGAAATTACAGGATCCAGTTAGCTTGATCTCTGTTTTGGGAAAACTGCTTGAAAACATCAATGAACAATCAGTAAGCGCATAGAAGAACCTGCCCTTATGCGAAAAAAGGAACATGGCTTCCATGAGAGGAAATCTTGTCTCACTAGCCTATTGGAATTCTTTGAGAGTAGACACCATTTACTTGGACTTCCAAACTGTTTTAAACTAAGTCCCTCACTTAAATTAACAGTCATTAACTTAACCTAACAGTCCTTAAAATGGACTGTTATGGATTGCTAGTTGTTTAAAGAACAGAAGACAGAGGGTGAAAATAAATGGTAGCTTTTCCGAGAGGAGAGACGTAACCCCTGGAGTCCCGCAGCTTTCAGTATTAGGATCAATTCTTTAACCAATTAATATATGATCTGGAATTTGAAGTTAGTAGTGAAGTGGTCCTGTTTGCTGATGGCACCAAACTATTTAGGATGGTTAAAACCATACAAGATTGAGACAAACTCCAATGGGATTTTACCAAGCTAGGAGAATGGCCATTAAAATGGCAAATGCAGTTCAACATAAATAGGTATAAAGCAATGCATGTTGGGGAAAAAAATCCTTACAAGTAAACACTGATGAAATTGGAGCCAGCAGTGACCAAGCAAGAAAGGATTCTTGAGGTAGTAGTTCACAGCTCTGTGAAAATGGTAGTCCAGTGTGCAGCAGCTATGAAAAAGGTAAACTCCATTCATGCTAGGCATAATTGGAAATGGAATAGAAAACAGAACTGCCAGGATCTTATTCCCTTCAAACAAATCCTTCGCATGACCACACTTGGTATGACCATTTTTCTCCCTCTCCCATAATACTCAAACTCGGGGTCATCCCATGAAGCTGACTGGGGGAAGGCTTAGGACAAATTAGTGAAAATACTTTGTTACATGACCTATTGTTGATCTATGTAATCCGCTGCCATGGGAAGTAGTGATGGCCAACAGTCTGGAAGGCTCACACATTCCCTCCAGGTTTGAACTTATACTGAGCTATTCTGATCTTCCTACTATATTACAACATCTGATCTGAGAGGCATCACAGCAAAATTTTTATCCATGCTGAAGATGAAACAGATGGAAAACAACTGGATGCAGCCATTGTGTGGGGCTCAATTCTTGGCCAGTGTCATGTGAACTCTGGGTATGCCCAGCAGGAACTCAGACTCACAGCCACGACAAAGCAGACCAGAGACCTGGAAGCTGGCCCCAGGGAATCACATGGATTCCCACCCTCAGATGGCATCCCTCACACTCACCTACTTGCCGTAGTTGCCAATTTCTGCTCAATTTAAGCATTACATAGCAGGCAAAAGCAAGCAAAGAAGTCATGGGAACCCCCTGCAGCCCATTAAGAAACTGACCTGTGTTTGTCAAGCACACCAGGATGTTTGAGTGGTCACCAAGAAAACTCCATCTGAGTCAGAGGGGACAAGGAGAAGAAGTGGTAGATTCCCTCTCCCATATACTTCCCTTTTGTAATTTTTATAGAGATGAGTAAATAAGACGCATTTCACCTATTCTAAATAAATACCTGGTAGGCCTGGTAGAATGGCATATAACCAGCTGATGTCAATAAACATATAACAGAAACTGTTGCAAAATATTAATTTTATTTATAAAATGATATCCTTCAATGTTAAATGTACTTTATATGTAATATTTTACATAGGTTCTTGTAGTTTGGTTTCACCCCTATGTCAAGCAATTGGTATACTACTGTCATTAATTCCATTTTGCTCATTTTTTTGTGTTTTTAGTTGATTTTTCATGTTTAAACAATCTTTGACCATACAACAAAAGACGACTCGAAGTAGACTTAAATATGTTATATGTTAAGCACTGCCGTTGTTCTTACTATGTGCTGATGTGCACACATGTCCAAGTATTCAACTTCCCATTGAGAACTGGTCAGTACACCACCCCCCCTTGCTATGGGGTTTGAGTGGAAAAGACAGACTAATATAATAGAAATACATCCTTGTACAGATGTGACCAAAGGAGAAAGACCTTTTTCTTCCTCCATCCTGATCTACAGAGGCATTTATTCTATTCAAAACATGCCAGCACATTAGCATCAGTCAAAGGAACCTGCAATCTTGCACTACTGTTGCTGTGTATTCTGGACCACTTTCTGTGTAGCCAGCTGCTCCACTATATTATTATCATCTACCCACAGTGCAATTGCTTTGCTTACATGGTGATGCTAAAAAGCTATTACGTTCTCAAGGGTTGTTTGTTTGTAGAGGTCGAGCAACTTGAAAGTGAATAAACTCTGTCAGAAACAGGAAGTGCTAGCACCCTGATGCTACACGTTTTCATGGGTGTGAGTGCTACTTTCAAGTACATCAGCTCAGGCCTGGACTGTTAAAACTGCAGACACAATGAACATGAGGATAAATAGACAACTGTATTAGTACATAACTATGTGAATGTCCAGAATCCTAATTAATACTTTGTGTGTGGGAGCTGCAAAATTTTACTTAAACTGGTTGCACAGACAAGCTAATAGGAAAAATAAAGATTAACTGTAGTTCAGTTTAATTTAAAATATTGTTAAAACTTAATTAAATATCCCTGCTAACCTATGTTATTAGTTTAAATTGCATTTCAGTAACTGACTATAACTGGAAATTAATAATTATTAATAGTTATAGTAATATAATTAATATAGTGATTAAAACATTTATTGGGGGTGTAGTATTTCTTCTGGCATTTTTACAAGAATTTAAAATCACTGCAAAAAATGGGAACACAAGGTCCCAAACCTTAATTTAAATTTTGGTCTGATGAAATGGATCAAAATAAACTACGATTTATGAAACTATTTTACTAAGAAATCATAATTTCAAGTATCCTAGCTTGCTAGTTCAGGTGTAACAATAAAATCTGTTTGGTTTAAAATAGGAAGCGCCTGCTCTGAACTCCTTCCTCTCAGCTCTGGCGCAGCAGAAAAAAGGGTAAGACCATAAGAAGCATGTTGTTAGAGTGGAAGAAAGGCCTATTTAGTTCTATGACTTATTTCCCACAGCAGATGTCCCATGGGAAGCCACTTTCAAGAATGAGGACGATAGCACTTGGCTGTGCAGTTGCCATTCAGTAAGTGAGAGGCACACTGACTTTGCTCCTAGATGTACAAATATCCACTGATAGTCTTGAATTTCTATAATGCCTTTTAAAGTATCTTCTTTTAACATGGTGGCCATCACCACATTCTGTGGCAGCACTTTCCTTATACTGGAGCGCTTTCACCAAGTGTTAAACTATGGCTTAGTGTTGTGTCTATTAATTGAAGCCAGAAGGCTTGTCCTAACCTTCAGAATAACAGGTAACATCAATTCTCACAGTATAAAGATTAACAATTGGGTTCCTTAAATCATGACCATAGCATAACATTTGCAGGTATCATAAGAAGCTGCATTTCAAATCCCATCTTGTAGGAATGAGATACACAAACTCATCTGGAATCATCAATAAATTACTCTTTTTCATATAAATTACAAAAAGCTTTGCATACAAATAGAAATAAATATGGGAATTGAACCAGAGAATAAAGATACCCTGTGGCTGATGGCTGGTTCTGAATATTTATCATCAGCTGGAAATCTGGCCTTTCCAAAAATTTGCACACATTAACATTCTAGAAAAGTGATTACTCCAATTATAAGTATTACTATTGATGCTTATCGGTATATTTGCTTGTTGCAAGTGTTCGTTAAGAGGAGATGCATATCAACAGTAAGGGAATTTTTGGTGCCTTGATCTGCATACTCTAATAAGACTCAATCTCACAGAAGTGTTTATTATCCTTCTACAAGGCAACATAATATTTCCATAGTCAAATGAAAAGATGTTTTGGGAATCTAACCTTTGTCAAGCCATTTATCAGACTAAATTTCATGTCTATATTCAACCTTTATATGTAGAGAGTCATCCCTGCATTATTTACTAATGTACATACTTATGCATATGCAGGGACACTGCTATTCTGTATCAATATTATTCATTTTTATAATTTGCAAAGAACATAAACGTCTGCATGTTAGGGAAAGAACAAAACATTCCTCCAGTATCAAATCCCAGAGATCAATTTCCTTATATTAGCAAGAATATCTTACTTTAATATTTAAATTCTAGCCCAGAGCTTATATTGTAAACCAGGTCTCAGCTGAAATTTGTCAGAAATTTTTGTATTTTGGAGTACTCATAAATTGTTGGGAGAACTTCAATAGCACCCCCAAGAATTTGGAAAATATGTCTACTGAATAAAAGAGTATATCTTCAGTCACAACTGCAGATACAGTTTAAATATTTTAACATTGTTGAATAAAGCAATTGCCCGATTCCTTCCACTCCTCCGATAGCCCACTGCATACTTCATGTGCCAATAAATAATAATGATCCTGTATGCTAATACCCTCCTCCATGGATCACTGCCTTGTCGTGTGAAGGGGCTTGCGTAGCTCAATGAAGCTGTGAGCTCTGCCGTGCAGGGTCACCCAAGACGGACAGCTCATAGCAGAGAGCTCTGACAAAACGTGATCCACTGGAGAAAGAAATGGCAACCCACTCCAGTATCTTTGCCATGAAAACCCCATGGACAGTACCAAAAGGCAAAAAGATATGACGCCGGAAGATGAGCCCCTCAGGTTGCAAGGTGTACAATATGTTACTGGGAAAGAATGGAAGGTTAGTACTAGTAGTGCCAGAAAGAATAAAGCAACTGGGTCAAAGCCGAAAGGACACTCATTTGCCGATGTATCTGGTGGTGAAAGGAGAGTCCGATGCTGCAAAGATCTATACTCCATAGGAACCTGGAATGTAAGATCCATGAATCAAGGCAAGCTGGATGTGGTCAAACAAGAGATGACAAGACTGGACATCGACATCTTAGGAATCAGTGAACTAAAATGGACAAGAATGGGTGCATTTAATTCAGATGACCATTAGGCATACTACTGTGGGCAAGAATCCCTCAGAAGAAATGGAGTAGCCTTCATAGTCAATAAAAGAGTAGGAAAAGCAGTACTGGGATACAATCTCCAAAATGACAGAATGATCTCAGTTCGAATCCAAGGCAAACCATTCAACATCACAATAGTCCAAGTCTGTGCCCCAACCACTGGTGCTGAACATGCTGAAGTTGACCAGTTCTATGAAGGCCTAAAATACCTTCTAGAATTAACTCCAAAGAATGATGTCCTTATCATCATGGGGGATTGGAATGCTAAAGTAGAAAGCCAAAAGATAACTGGAATAACAGGCAAGTTTGGCCTTGGAGTGCAAAATGAAGCAGGGCACAGGCTGGTAGAATTTTGTCAAGAGAATACGATGGTCAGAGCAAACACTCTTTTCCAACAACCCAAGAGACAACTCTTCACATGGACATCACCAGACGGTCAACACGGAAATCAGATTGACTATGTGCTCTGCAGCCAAAGATGGAGAAGCTCTATACAGTCAGTAAAAACTAGACCAGGAGCTGACTGTGGCTCAGATCATGAGCTTCTGGTTGCAAAATTTAGGCTTAAGTTGAAGAAAGTAGGGAAAAGCACTAGGCCACTCAGGTATGACCTAAATCATATCCCTGATAAATATACAGTAGAGGTGACAAATAGATTTTAGGAATTAGATCTGATAGACAGAGTGCCCGAAGAACTATGGACGGAGGTTCGCAACACTGTACAAGAGGCAGCAACTAAAACCATCCCAAAGAAAAAGAAATGCAAGAAAGCAAAATGGCTGTCTGAGGAAGCTTTACAAATAGCCGAGGAAAGAAGGGAAGCGAAAGGCAAGGGAGAAAGAGAAAGATACAAACAACTGAATGCAGAATTCCAGAGAATAGCTAGAAGAGATAAGAATGCCTTCTTCAATGAACAGTGCAAAGAAATAGAAGAAAACAATAGAATAGGGAGGACCAGAGATCTCTTCAAGAAAATTGGAGATATGAAGGGAACATTTCATGCAAAGATGGGTATGACAAAGGACCAAAATGGCAGGGACCTAACAGAGGCAGAAGAGATTAAGAAGAGGTGGCAAGATTACACAGAGGAACTATACAAGAAAGAGCTTAACGTCCCTGATAACCATGATGGGGTGGTCACTGACCTCAAGCCAGACATCCTGGAATGTGAAGTCAAATGGGGCTTAGGAAGTCTGAGCAACAACAAAGTTAGTGGAGGCGACAGTATTCCAGTTGAGCTATTCAAAATCCTAAAAGACGATGCAGTAAAAGTGCTACACTCAATATGCCAGCAAATTTGGAAAACTCAACAGTGGCCACAGGATTGGAAAAGGTCAGTTTACATTCCAATTCCAAAGAAGGGCAATGCCAAAGAATGTTCAAACTACCGCACCATTGCACTCAAGCTAGCAAAGTTATGCTCAAAATCCTACAAGCTAGGCTCCAGCAGTATGTGGACCGAGAACTACCAGAAGTACAGGCAGGATTCCGAAGAGGCAGAGGAACTAGAGATCAAATAGCCAACATACGCTGGATCATGGAGAAAGCTATGGAGTTCCAGAAAAACATCTACTTCTGCTTCATTGACTATGCTAAAGCCTTTGATTGTGTGGATCACAACAAATTGTGGCAAGTTCTTAAAGAGATGGGGGTACCTGACCATCTTATTTGTCTCTTGAGAAACCTATACGCGGGTCAAGAAGCAACAGTGAGAACTGGACACGGAATCACTGATTGGTTCAAAATTGAGGAGTTTGGCAAGGCTGTATACTGTTGCCCTGTCTATTTAACTTATATGCAGAGCACATCATGAGAAAGGCGGGGCTAGATGAATCACCAGTTGGAATTAAGATTGCTGGGAGAAATAACAACCTCAGATATGCAGATGATACCACTCTCATGGCAGAAAGTAAAGAGGAACTAAAGAGCCTCATGATGTGGGTGAAGGAGAACACAAAAGTTAGCTTGAAACTCAACATTAAGAAAACTAAGATCATGGCATCCGGTCCTCTCACTTCCTGGCAAATAGATAGGGAAGAAATGGAGGTCGTGACAGATTTTATTTTCCTGGGCTCCAAGATCACCACAGACAGGGACTGCAGCCAAGAAATTAAAAGTTGCTTACTCCTGGGGAGGAAAGCTATGGCAAATCTAGACAGCATACTAAAAAGCAGAGACATCACCCTGCCAACAAAAATGCGTATAGTCAAGGCTATGGTTTTCCCAGTTGCAATGTATGGCTGTGAAAGCTGGACCGTAAGGAAGGCTGAGCGCAAAAGGATTGAGGCCTTTGAATTGTGGTGCTGGAGGAGACTCCTGAGAGTCCCTTGGACTGCAAGGTGATCAAACTGGTCAGTCCTAGAGGAGATCAACCCTGACTGCTCTTTAGAAGGCCAGATCCTGAAGATGAAACTCAAATACTTTGGCCGCCTAATGAGAAGGAAGGACTCCCTGGAGAAGAGCGTAATGTTGGGAACAATAGATGGCAAAAGGAGGGGACGGCAGAGGATGAGGTGGATAGATGGAGTCACTGAGGCAGTTGGTGTGAGCTTGAGTGAACTCCGGGAGATGGTGGAGGACAGGAAGGCCTAGAGGAGTGGTGTCCATGGGGTCGCGATGGGTCGGACATGGCTTCGCGACTAACAAGCACAATGCTAATGCCACATTTCTGTGAAATGTTCTTTTCTGAACTTTTGGAGAATTCTGTCCCATCTTGAACATAATTCAACAAAATACATCAGCATTTTGCCATATTTTCAAAAACTGGGTAATGAGTTTTCTCAGAATCTTTATATGGGGAAATGTGCATAAAATAGGATAAAATACACTCACTTCTTGATCCAAGTACATCTGGCTAAAAACTTTAATTCATCACCACAACCAGGAATAGTTGGAGTTTAAACTGAGAGTTTTCATAGTATGTATAAAATGGTATAACAGTGGTATACAGAATGGTATATAAAAGCTTTAAATAGTTAACATTCTAACAGAACCTCCATGTATTTAAAAGTGCTTCATATATATTATTGAAGTATTTATTCTAACCCTTAGCCTTTTATTGTTTTTAAAGAGGTTGCAAGCTATCTTCTAAATGTTGGTTTAAAAGTGGGATATAAATATTATAAATAAAACTAAAGATTTGTATAACATAGTATCCCAATACTTATATTGATCTTATACCTACATAATGGGGTTCTGTTCTTGTTAACAAAAGCACTTTTCATATCTCATTTCAAAGACAAACCTTTAAAATACAGCAATTATCTGCATACTTATTGGCCTGATGAACATTTCAGAAAAGTGTTTGCAAAGAAGCTGAAGAGATTACTGATTCTGCTTTTGATATCAATTCTTTCTGAAGAACTATGCTATGCAACTTTGATGTAATAAACTTTGATCAGTTGTAATGCTGAATGTTTGTTAAGAGCTGAATTCATAACCCATTTGTGCCAATTTGTTTCTGTAGCTTTAAAAAATATTTTCCCATTTCATATAAGAATATGAAACACACACACAAATCAACCAATACAGAGATCAGTAACATAACACATTTATCCATATCACAACAATATATGCTACTGTATAAATAAATATAAATAAAATGGGGGAAATTCATGTAAAAGAGGAAGACCTGAAGTTATGAATGGAAAGAATTTAAAGCAGCCTGATATGCATCATACCTATCAAACATTAAGAAGATGCACAATGCATATAAATAAATCTTACTTTTGTATTCCAAATGAAAACCAGCAGCTGCCACGCTAATATCAGAGTGAAAATGCAAGTAAAGTTGATTGGAGGTGCTGTTCAACAATGCTGGCACTGTGGTACCTGCCAAAAGCACAGGATAAACATAATTCATAGCAAGCTCTCTGTAAGGTCGGTATTTTAAAAGGACACACATTAGCAAAGCTTGTATTATTTTACAGGATTAATTGAACAAGCATATCTGGTCCTACAAGTCTATGAATACTTTTAGGGATGTCAAAAGAGTTCAGCTTCAGCTGATCAACTTTCCCTGGTGTTATTGGGTCTCTGGAGCTTACCACTGACTTTTTGTGTGCGCAGTTCTGTGGAAATTAGATGCAGAAAAATATGCAAAATCATACTAAAAACTGAAAATCACAAATCCCCCCTTCCCACTGAGAGTAAACTGAGAAAATACATGTTGTGGGGAGATGTGTATATTCGTGGCCAATCTGTGCATTTTCAGGAACGTATATCTGTGTAAATGCAAATTGTACAAATGCATGCAAACATATTTGCACAAATCCTGAATATAAAAACTGGAAGAAAGTGAACAAAAGTTTCCTGAAAATATGACTTGAGCTGCACATTTCCTTTCAGATATTTACTGTAAATAGCATTCATAATTTTCCTCTTTTATATATTTTGGCCCAGACTTTCTTCCTAAACTTCAAGGTAAGATTTGAGGATGCTTCATTTCAGAACTTGGAGCTATATGAATGCACAGTTTCATAAGCAAACTGAATTTTGATTCAGTTTTGGCAATATAAGTAGCCTTATTAGGCCTGTCCTTCATATAAACGGAATGTGCAGGATTTTATGCAACATACAAACAAATACGACATTCAGAATACAAGGAACAAGGGATGTCATTGGTCTTAGTGTCATTCCTCAGAGAGTGGGGGAAGGAGGCTGAGGTGCCACCAGGTACCTCATGTTGTGGTGACATTTGTCTTCCCTACCCATCCCTAGAACACCCACAACTCCTCTTTGAAAGGTTGTGTTTGCAGTGGATATTGTTATTTTTGTTCAGGCTGTAAATGGGGGCAGGTAGGTGCTCTAAGCTCAGAGTTTCAGCTCCAACCTCAGAGCAAGTTTCCAGGGGCACAAGCAGAACTCTAGATGCTGTCCAGTGGCCATGGGACTGTGCTGCAAATCACTAGTTTTATAAATGACTTTGATAAAAAACCTATTTTTTAAATTTGATCTGCCAATGACTGTGGATATTTTTTCCCAGCCATTCTGCTATAGCACTATAAAGAAGAATTTGATTTTCAGGCTGTTTGCAGGATAAATCTATTACACCAACTGTTCCACCATATGTCAATCTCTGCATGATATATGCAATTTCTCAAAGGAATATAACAACAGCCACAAACTTAGAGCTTCTTAGTGCACAAAGCAGTTCACAAACATTATCATAACGTTCCTTACTGAGGCACTAGGAAAGAGCTTTCACATGCAGAAGTTTCCATCTCAGTTTGCTGCAGGCTGCATTCTGGACACTACAAGACCAGGTAGATTTCTGCATACCTGAGAAGCTCCCAAGCCTTGCTGTTGTCATGTCACCACCATCATAGATTTCAAGAGAGTCCCAGTTATGTTCAGTGGCAAAGCTTATGACCTGGATCTGTGAAAACAATGTCACTGAGTGTTCATTAAACAGGATTGATCTATATGATTTTGGAAAGAACAGAAAAAGAATGTTGAAAGCAAACACACCGATGTAAACGAATGTACACTATACTGACCCAGCCCTTGCAATATTGTGTACATTTCTAACAGAGGACGACGATTCTACTTAGAATGGAATCATGTCAATGTGCCCCTCAAGAGGGTAAGAATTGGGTTTATTGTGAATACAGGTATGAGCTAAAACTTTACTTTTAATGTTGTTTCCAAATATAATAGCTACATTTCTCAGAGCTGAGCCATATGATCAATGGATGCACATGTTTTATTTGTTGCTGAACTGCACTGCTAGGCCACAAATGGGGGATAAGAGGTTTGAATGTTACCCAGTATTAAATGCCTACACATGCTAATCTAGACAGTCAGGGAAGAGTTAGGTTAGGAACATTCTCCCTTAGTAAGAGGAGGGTTCAAACAGGCAGCCTTCCACTTGGTAGCATATAGTCCAAAACTCTACTGAGTAGCCTGAGAAATGGTGGATGATTATAAAGGTAGAAAGGAAGGCAAAAAGGAACACAAAGCAAGGCAAAACATCACCTTCTGAGGGCATTATTGAGAACCCAGTGAAAATGTATTTTGCTAGGCAGAATTACACTTAGTCACTCCGAGCCCCACACCTGTGCTCCTATGCACACCATGCATGGTATTCAACTACTGTTCCTTCTCCAATGGAAGGCACCTATCTGTGGAACCGACTTTTAGAGATTGGCCTCATGCCTTCAGCCCCTTCACCTCTACAAAATCTTCAGAGGAACCCAACTAGCCAGAGAAGATCAAGATGGTGCAGACTTCGGAAGCTGCAGGGAGGAAGAGTAATCACAAAATAATTCCCACTGTTCCTGCTCTGCCACCTGAGGCAGAGAATACCACCTATGGGGCCTGGTTGAGCAGTTATTTATAGCAATAGAGGTGAAAAGGCTGCATCCATAATGCAATATTCTAGCAAGTGTTGAACAAGGGAAGCTTTGTGGGCAGCAGAAATAGATACTAGTAGATATTAAGATGTGTAAAGGAGCTTAGTTGGGTTAAAATTATCTTAATGCAAATAGGGAATGTGATAAAATTATTTCGATGTCTTTGGTTTAGGGATCTGATTTGGTTTGGTTTTGCAGGTACAAGAAGAGGTTCAGATATGGAAGAACCAGTGGTCAGACTTGGTTAAGCATTGAACCACACTGTGGGTCTTCACTTCTTCCGCTTCAATGATCTGTGGCCAATCACAATTGATGTCCCACAGTCTTCCCATGTTACTGATGCCTTTCTCTGTGAAGCACAGAGTTTGTGGCTATTGCAAACAGAATAGCAAGGATTGAAAAGCCTTTGGGATATCCGAAAACAAATATGAGCAAATCTTTTCAGGAGGCTAGGATATTTCCTTGCTAACACTTGGAACACTAGACAAGCTATACTAAAGTGCATTGGGATTTTACAAAATGAAAGTGCGGCTTAGAGCAAAACTTCTGCTTTTGCCTATACTGTTATTCAGAAGCACCTCCAAGTTTCAGTGTCCATGTGGGCAAGGATGAAGGATGAACTACAGTCATTGGTTTGGAGAATATTTCAGGGCATGCTACTTAAAATTGTGTTCAGGCAGATCTAGAAATAACTGAAATACACATTTGATTGGTTTTATTTTATGCATTTCTCCAGTCTCCATCAATGAAATGGAGGTGGACTAGATACATTTTGTGACTGATGAAATGCACATATTTGAAAAGTGTACAAAGAAAAAATGTTTACATTGTAAAAATGTGAAGTTTTATACATTTAAAAATGTATAGTTCAAAATGCTGCACAATCTTTAGACAATGGATTGATGTGTTAAAATGTATACAGTTTGAAAGAGGAACATATATATGCACATTTTTTTAAAAAGTGCCAAAAACACATACAGGTTCATTTTTGTTAAAAAAAAAAAATTAAGCTACCATAGAACTAGCATAAAACACACGTGGAATTGGGAAAAGGGGAGAAGTATTCAGAAATGGACCTAGTGTAACTGCCCATCAACAGTCAGGCCTGAAAATTTTCCTAAGTCTAGAAGTTTTCTTGAACTGTGTCCAGTAGTTCAGGAACCACACAGCTCCATGAAGCCTTAAAAGTTATCATTTATTGCACTGTTCTGTCTGAGGTGTCATTAGTATCACAAGAAGGGTAAAAAGCAGATAAATGCTTTTGATTTTCATGTAATTTGCTTATGTGTTCAGCAAAACATTTTCCCTCATCAAACATGCAAATTCTAACATGAAAATGGAAACTGGCTAAAATTCAGCACAGTGGTAGTGCAGTGTTATATCTGAGATGCAGCTTCTTCTAATGAGCTTCTCTGAAATCCATGCTTTTAAATTAATTCATATTGCTGTGATGTGAATTTAAAACAATATTTAGCTGAATATAATTTTTTGATATTATGTGACTTGCATTTTATTTTTTCATTTTAGCACGAGAGGCTAGAAAGGGACAGCATTCTTTTGAAAGTCTGTGATTGTTGAAGAAACTGTTTGAAACAGTGCCTTTTTTTAATCAGGAAACACATTTTCTATTAAAAATGTATTATTTAATATTAACTAGTTTGGACTTAAAATAGTTCAATACCAGTTTAAAGGAAACTAATTTTAGCTGCTTCTGCTTATGATATAAATTAGCTCTATCTAACTGTCAGGCTGTTTTTTCCTGATACTTTAAAATGGCAATTAAGAAAGATCTATAACAGATTGATTAACAGTGTATCAATCTTCATTCCTAATCACTGTTTTTAACTGAAGATCTTTTAACTAAAGCACACTGTAGTGAATGGGCTGGATAATGCTAGAAGTTATTTGCCTTTTGTGTTACACTTGAAGGAAAAAGAGCAGGAATATGAATATTTGAGCAAGCAGGCCATTTTCTTTACATATGGTAAGGGGCTGGGGAAAAATAATCAATAATCTATTTGATTCTACAATAGTGAAGTAGCTAATATTCCAGTGCTGGCGAAATATGGACTTGCCTGAATACCTGATCCCTCAGTCACTATGATTTTCCACACACAATTCAAGCTGTTACCATAAGGTTCAGGATAGCCTGGAGACAATATAGTACCTCTCCGTTCGGTGAAATTCCGACTGCATGGTACTGGAAAACAATTTAATTAGAGATAATGGAACATCATGTGCAATGAACAGCAAAGCAACATTACAGATATAAATACAATCAGATTTCTGTCATTCCAGTATTCAGTCTATACTGCAAAAAACATAAACAAAGCATTCACTTGAAAGGAAGCCTCTAAATATACAAGCATAAAGTCCATTATTTTTTCTGTCATCATAGCCATGACTGCCAGACCATAATGACATCTTACGTTCAGGTGGTTTCTAGATTTTTTCCCCCCTTGTCTCATTCCAGCCAGACTTTTTCAAATGACAGGCAATGGACTGTAGGACTAGAGTTTTAAAAGGCACTGTAAAAGAACTGTAATTGGCTAGAAGAAGGGGGCAGGAAACAATCTCAATGTCTTGGGACCAGGGGATCAGATGGAATGAAAAAAGGGGACTGAAGACAGAGAAACAGAGAATGAGTCATGGAAGCTAGGTCAGCTCTTGGAAGACCTTCAGCCTAAGTGAGCAGATTTGCAAGGAGAGAAAGGATCATGCTTGCTTGCCAGGCCTGCCCACCATAGCTGTTCTAGTCATCATTAATTTTCTCTGTGTTATGAAGCGGAAAGAGAATTGGAGTTTCCTAATACCTATGCATGAGAAAGTTTCAAGGAAAAGCGTTAGACTCTGCAGTAGATCACTTTAGGAATGGCTATATCCAAGTTGGAAACTGCACCTTCCTTCTGTATCTACTGGAAGCTGTAGATAATCAAGTACATGTACAGTCAACTTGTTATCATTTAAATACTTGATGTCATCTCTTTTCCTGCCTAAAGGTACACTGTCCCTATCAGTATTATGAATAATTACAG
This sequence comes from Varanus komodoensis, assembly GCF_004798865.1. NCBI lineage: Eukaryota > Metazoa > Chordata > Lepidosauria > Squamata > Varanidae > Varanus > Varanus komodoensis. The sequence continues at coordinate 26,946,438 of NW_025335269.1, read as the reverse complement.
TGCACAAGTCTAGGTAGAAGAAGAATAGCATTTCATAAGTACATGTGACTCTAAAATGGTAAATACAATTCCGTAGGAGATTTGCAATAATTTCATTGCTTAGACAAAGCTATTTTGATTCATGCTATACTATAACACTTGGAATTTACACTAGAACCGTAATTTTCAAACTGCTATAGAGGGTGCTTGGGACGAGCTCAATTAATTACCATAAGACTGATTTCCAGAAGTTTACTTCATACTCCCTATTATATTTATGATTTTAGAGGCACTTGGATGGATCATAAATATTCAGCAAACCATGCATCCACCTTGTTAATCTAATAGTTATTATGTGAAATACTATAGTGCCCACCAACCAGCTGGTACTCAATTACTTTTGAAATGACAAATTGATCTTTTAAATTGGATGTGCCCAGTATGAATCAATGGGCACTGAACTGAAGTACTTAATACCACTTGATACAACAAGCAGTGTTCTTAAATTCTGATTTAGAAACAGAAGACCTAAATATAATAAGTCTTACCCACACAGCCTGGCACTGTGTCGTTCCACTGGGCTAAAGCATTGGGCACCGACCGGCAGCGGATAGCTTTGGAGCCTTGCAGAAGGTAACCCGGACTGCATTCAAAGCGAACTATAGAACCTGCTGAAAATTCAGAGCCAATCCTCCTACCATATCTTGGTTCTGGGACGGAGCTGCATTGCGTATCGCTTGTTCGTGGAACCGCTGCATAAATAGAGGGAAAGAAGCAAAATGTGATAAATACGTCCAACAAATCAAAAATATTTTACCTGTAGGCAGAATTTGCTGGACTCAAAGTTCCACACAGAAATGCAAACTTAATTTTTTGGCTTAAATCTTCATAGTGATCACAGCTGAATTCCTCAAATCATTTTTTCCTCCAGAGCTGTCAGGCCCAAATCAATCAAGCTGCTCTTTAAACAACCGGGTTGACGACTAGACCTTAAAACAGACAAGTATGACAGGCTCAGTCCGCAAGCCTAATTCTCCTTTGTCTAATGCAGACTGACAGATTGGATTAGAAATAGCCTGAACTAAGGATATTCTTGATTGCAGTCAAAATATATATTGTAGCTGGAAAAAGGTAATTCATTGGATTATACAAGATGAACTTTCACCTTCAACTTATGCTACACAGCAGGACATGTACTACCAAGAGACAACAGGTGGGTACATGGTAGGCTCATTGCAAAGAATGGAAAGGTTGTATACTGGCGGATAGCCTCATGGCTCACGTCAGCTCACGAGGACAAGCCCCCATGAAGACACATCAATGCCCATCACCACCATGTTGCTGTGTCCGGCATCACTGACCCCAACCCTAACCCTGAGGAAGAGTGGGAGGAGGCATCACCATTCAGAAATAGACTAACCTGCTAGAAATAAGTGGCCCATTTCAAGCACCCCACACACAGTTTTCAAAGTTCAGCTTTCACATTTTGATCTCATCCCTGATTCTAAGTTCAATTTATAAAAAAATCCCCATTAGACTAAATCAGCCCTGTTTTAAACCTCCCATTAAAACGAATCAAGCCACAAATACCAATATGAATCAAGCACAATATTCAGAAAATCCTAGTGATTATGAGCCTTGCTTATTTGCTCATCCCTAATTAGTCTAAGACTAGCACCAGTAATAAAGCAAAATTAAAAGCAGACACAGCAGAATCTTATTTTATAAACAACTATCATGCCCCCAGCAAGGTGTGAGAGGGAGGCATCACAGGGCCCAATGGTAACTTGTTGCCCAAAGGCTCATATAATCTGGATCCAGTCCTGTCTCAGGGACAAAGTACTCTCCTCAACTGGGCTGCAAAGTGCCATTGGGTGTAGTGGTTAAGAGCATGGGACTCGGACTCAGATGATCTGGGTTCTAGTCTCCACTCAGCCATGGAGCCAACTGGGTGACTTTGGGCAGGTCACAGACTCTCAGCCCAACCTGCCTCACAGGGTTGTTGTTGTGGGGATAACATGGAGGAGGAGAATGATGTAAGCTGCCTTGAGCCCTTTGTAGGAAAAAGGCAGGATATAAATCGAAAAATAAATAAATAAATAATTGGGAGAGCCTAGACTGGAATCCCTTTTGCTTTAGAGGCCCTGGTAAGTCAGTATCATTTTCCAGATGGAATGTGGTCAACTGCTGCATTCCAGTTCATACTGTTGGAGCCATGGAAGAAACAGAAGGTCCTTGTGTGTGCTCTAACAAGTGTGTATACAGTTCAAGCCACCTAGTGCTGTAAGTGTTACAGGTGTCTGATCCATGTGGGATCATAGTTAAGGAAATGTATCCTTAAATTAGTTAAGAATTAATTAAAATAAATTAATTATTTTCTATACTTCCTATTAAAGGGCATTGTCCAGGTGGGTTACCAAAATGTATAAAATGCAATAAAATACAGTATCATATAGACAATTTTATAAAATTTCACTACAAAAGTTTAAAATCAAATGTAAAGAATTTAATTAAAATAGGCTAATACAACTAGAACTGTTCAACCAGATGAGATACTGGTTCCTTTGCTATTTGGAGCTGTTAAATGCCTTCACATTAACGGCTGTCTGAACCAAGCAAGATAGTACAGTTGGTGCCATGTGGGCCTCAGAAGGTGGCCTCTTCCAGAATTGGGTGGCCACCACTTAGAAGGCTTTTTGCCTTGTTGCTACCATCCAGAGTTCCCTTAGGGTTGGCAATGGCCATACATTCTTAAACTCAAAATAGAAGGTGGGGAAATGTTGTAATCTGGCATCACAGCTTTGAAGCCTCTCCCATCAGTAAATTATAATACCACTGGATTGAAAGAAGCATGACTTAGAAGCATACCTGCGATGTGGCACACCATGTAAACATGAATACAAGGACACTACTTTTCTCTTTGTTTCCAAAGTTCAAAGCTTGCCATGAAGCTTTGTATGGGTCCAGGTTTAGTTTGGGTTGCTTTGGAAAGAAATCCACAAAAATAGTTTGAATGGACCCATTTACCTTGGACTTCAATCAGATATAATGAACATTCCTATCAGTGCCTACTAATAATTTTCATATGATGCCACCAGGATCAGAGTTGGCATGCATTTTAAACTTAGTTGTTGTTGACCAATAGCAAATTAGGGCCATTGTCCTCATATTCTGTTTAGGTGATTCTGGTTTGACAGTGACTATACAGCCCTTTCATTTGATTTTCTCCTGCTTTGGGTTGTGACTTTTAACAAAGTGTCCAGGCAGACAGGTGCTTGAGACATGAATCATCCTATCTCAGGAAAATATGACTTCTTATTTGAGGCCTCATGTGGCTTCAGGATGCCTTCTTTAATATTTGACAACCAAAGTAGGGAATAAAAGTGGCAACAAACAAGTAAGCAAGGGAATGAGGAGAAGTTTGTCTGAAACTTCAATAACCATGATTAAAAAAGCTTGAAGAAATGAACCCAGCCCTGTCTTAATCTTATTTCTGTCTTCAGCCAAAAAGAACTGTATTGTGAATTTAAAAAAAAAGAGTAAGATGAGCCAGAAGTAAATTTTAACAGACATCTCAATAACAGCAATCTTGGGGAAATAGCAGAATTTGCCCTCTACTGAAATTAAAAGATATTTTTGTCTCTTCAGAATCTGCTTCCTATTGTCTGCATTTGGTGCATGTCCCACTCTTCCTTCCACTGTGGTTTCAGTTGCTTTCATCTGTGCACTGCCAGCTTCATCACTATGGGCTGATGCAATGATACGCAAGACAAGAACAGCCAGCTACGTCCCATGACAACTACTGGAAGAGCTGAAATCACTATTGGGTGTCAAAATCCATTCCAGGCAGAAGGTGATCAGCATCCACTCAACAGGCTCTGTGTGCGCCAAAATCACTAGAAATCATTAGGGACTGACTGAAGATGGTTAGTGTGAATAGGCTTTTCGCAAGCACCACATCAAATACTCTTTGTGAAGATGCTTTGTAATAGTGTACAGTTGATGGCTCATCACCAGCTTTGTATGGACACCCACACTAATGCCATAGACAGATTAATCACAGAGCTAAGGAGCTCAAATCATCTTAACTAGCTAGCACAGATCCCCAGATTTCAAAGAAATATATATCAAGCAAGTTTCTAGCTTGTGAGGAACTCAAAATAGAAAGCAAAAAGTTCGGGAACATTCCAATCATTTTGCAGTGAATGAAGATGCACATAAATAAGTGCATAGAGCAAAGCAATACATAGATTACCAATGTATATGCTAGGAAGTACAAACCAATTGTCATATCCTCACCCCACCACATAGAAGAATTTGTTTGATTTTGTTGAATTTGTTGATATACTAAAGATCTCCCAATTTTAACTTCACAACAGGCCTACGAAGTAGGTTAGGCTGAGAGGTAGTGACTAGCTAAGATCATCAAGCAAGAAATAAGAGGCATTTGCTGGGCTTCCTCAGGCAGCAAAATGCCGCCATCGCCGCTGCTGCTGCTATTTCATTACCACCCTAAGCCAGTATAGGCTACATACATGTGTGGATATGGCCTATATGGCTGTTGTGTTTTGAATGAAATAGTGAGCCAATCCATGTCTCTCCCTCTTAAATGTGTGTGTGAAAGAGAAAGAGAGAGAGTTTGGATGTGTGTTATATTTTCTGTGTCTGTGTGCTGTGAATTTGTGCTTGCAGTTGAGCACCTTATGGCAGAAGGGATATTAGTCTTATGATTCCAGAAAAGAGTAGAATATGATTTTTAATAAAAATACAGTCAAAATGTTTCTGAATTATTATAGCACATTGCTGTTGTGTGTGTGTGCATATATTGTTTAGTGAGTGTGTAGGGAGGTTTGCAGAGCTTAGGTGCTCCTTGAGGGCACAGCTACTAATCCTCATGCTTTTTGTGAGAATAAAATACAAAGAAATGCAGTCATCAAACAAGGGAAGGCAACTCATATGAGACAAGAATTCTATAGTTCAGAATAGACACTGAAAAAATATTAAAAATCCAAAGGTAGAAATCCAATTTTGTACTGTTCTGATCAGAACATGCAATCATGGTAGCTATAGCCTTGGCTTTCCTCCTAAACCTCAGCCTAATTCTAAGCTATAATGTTGACAAACTACTTTCCCTAGATGGAATCAGAAACAAAATACATTTGCTGAAGTCATTATTCTTCATCCGTTAGTGCTATGAAACAAAATAAAAATCAGTCTAGTGGAAAAGTGAACAAGGAATAGGGTCAATCTAGAATACTAGGCGATAAATAAAATGATTGACTTTGCAGGCCAGATTAGAGTGTTCATTCAGGAATGTGGATGTTTCTCTCAAAGGTATTTTAACATTAGGAGGTAGGCAGTCCTGGGAAATTTGTTGCTATACTTCACAAGAAGATTGCAAATCCCCAAATTGTGGTAGCATATTTATTAAATCTAATTAAATGCCACAAACCACACACCCAGGCTAAATCTTTTAATAACTAGGGATTGTACTGCATTTATCTCCCAAAAACGAAAACTTAAATAGCTGCAAGGTTCTCCGGAGATAAATAAAACAGGCTTACTTACTTGATTCATTTTGAGACGCTGAGAACAGCATTCTCTATTTCGCTATTTCAATCCTTTCTGGCTGCCAGACAAAATAATCTGCTATCCTAATGCTAGTGACTGAAAAAAACAAAAATAAACCCAACATACACTCCCTACTCAATCTAGCAAACAATAATTCACTAAATGAACAATTGGCTACATGATAAAGAAATGCTTCTTCCATGCTATTTGGTAACTATACTTTTTATATGGGGTGGAAGAAAATTACAGAACATAAAATAGTATCCACAGTGGTTGAACCCATGGAGAAATCTCCTCCAATCACAGAAGAACTGAGCACAACTCCCATTCAATAAACTGACCATTAAGTCAATAAAAGAGGCTGGGCAATTCTTAAAGTTGCAGGGAGCTCATTTTTAAGTATATTGTCCACTCAGGATGGGAGAAGCTCACTCTCTAACAAGCTGGGCAGGATGGCCAGCAATATCTGTGGCATCTTTTTAAGGATCTGTGCAGTTCTCAGTTCAAGAAAGAAAGAAAGTGCGTAACGAAATAAGTATTTTGAGATCAAAAATTATCAAAGAAAGTATTTTCAAAAACACATAATATTTAAATGCAGACTTTTGTGGTTTAACTTTCCTGGATGTGATTGTTTGCATGTCTGCCTTCAATAATTAACTGGGGATTGTTTTGGAATGTTGTGGCCTATTGTGGAAAATCATCACCAGTGATAAGAGAGAGGAAGTGAAAGAAGGAGGGTCTCCAGAGCATGACCTTTTGCCCCATCCATCTGGAGGGGGGAATCTCTCTGACATTTCCTTGGTGCAAATAGGAGTCAGTGAAGAGTTGGGAGGGAGGGAGGTAGAGATAGTTGCAATTTTTCCTCTTTTGCAGGGGCCCTGCATCCCTAACCCCCATGTGGAGGGCCGACTATATAGTGTTCATTACTATCCATTACTATTCAGAGTTCAAGGCATCTGCTGAAGGGCTTGGAACCTATCCCCCATGGATACAGGTGCCCTACTGTACTGTATTGTGTTTAAGATGTTTTGGTGTCTATGGAAGTGTTTCTTAAGTATTTTATATTCATAGAAAGATATATATATATATATATATATATATATATATATATATATATATGGTTTACTCACATTAAATATGACGCGTACATACATAATCTGACTTACATACTAATTTGACTTACTGATGTTCTCAGAAAGAGAACTTGTTCGTAACCTGGGAAATGCCTGTATTCATCTCTTTTTGTCCCAAATATGGAGAATTCTGTGAATTTTCATGAATTTCCATCAGAGCACAAAAGAAATTCTCACCCACCCTACTTAAATTCATAGATTTATGTATGCCAACTGTCAGATTGCAAGTGGTTTCTGATATTTTTAAAAGAGAAAAAGCATTGGTCTTTAACCATTAGGTTCAGTATCCAAATGATATGGTAAAAAAAGAAGTCAGTAAGAGCAGAAAGCAACCTAACAGTTTAGAGAAATAACTTTCAGACTTCAATTGTAATCTCACTATTTGCTATTCCTGTTTCCATATATGCTTTCTGTGACACTTCATTTTTGAAAAATACCTAGTAATGTTTAGATCTGGTGAATTTCCTTTGTCTTTAGCCCATTGTGAGAGCCAGATGCATTTGGTAATGTGATAGAAAGCATGAAGGTAGATTCAAAATATATAAAATCCAGGCCACGTTGCACTTGCTTTCATCATTTCTTAGACTTTAGGTCACCATTATTCATTGCTCTTAGAAGGCTGCTGGCCACCTGATTTCATAAGAATCACAGGGAGTGAAAAGTGCAGAACACATCACTTCTACAGCAGCTCTGTGACCACAGAGACAGCAAATACAACTTTTGAGGAAAAAAGATGAAAGCAAAGATTTCATGACCTTATCATGAACTGTATGGAACAGTTTTTTTCAGATCTATTACATTTTCCATCACCACCTGGTCCTATAATTGTATATGGTGGGTAGGAGCCCGTGCATAGTTAAAGAACTGGAAGGTAATGAAATACCTTGATAGACAAAATGGAAACCTCGCGCAGATGCTCCACTCTTGGCATTAAACCGCAAGAGGATCTGATTGGATGTGGCCAAAGGCAAGGTCTCTCCTATATGACAGAAATTATAAAAATGGAATTTTGGACAAGAATATAAATATGAACATCAACTATACATATAAGCATAAAACATTACATCTAACATTTAGACAAGGTGAGTTTTTTATCAAATTATTTTATTGGTAGGTCACTGAAATAGTTACCAAAAAGTCACTATAGTTTAGTTGAAACCATGCAACATTTTCTAGGAATATTTTCAAGATGTCAAAAAGCATTTATCCTTCAGCACTTCTTTCACAAGCATGCACCTGCTTAATCACAGTGCTTGCTCTTTCAAGTGTTTCATTTGGTGCATTTTTGCATCTGGACCTGCAACTAAAGATTTCTGATTACTGTGCCATTTAGTCAGCCATGCAATTCAGTATTTCAGTCCTCTATTTCCCCCGTGGTCAGTCAGTATTCTACGGCTGTGGAGTATTCAATGGACTGGTTTGTGGGTTCCTTCCTTCTTGTTTTTTCTTCCCTTCCTATAGAATTTTGTAATTCTGCAAACCTTGGGTGTCTACCAGCATAACTGACACTGTTAGCAGAATAGACCTCCCTTCAGCCATGGCACTTGCACTGTGGTCAATAACCAGAAGACCTTGTGATAAGGAGTTCAGTGTGAAATGTTCCCAGTGTCCAGCACAGGGATTAAGTGCAGGCTTAATTGCTATGAGAAACCTGTAGGGCTTCAGTGAATGCAAGAGAGAGATAGCACCCAGGCACTGTGAATTCCTTGCTTCATCCTTGAGATAAGGATGATTTCATAGCCTTTTACTGAAGTTAATTGGGATGGCTGGGCCTTCTCTCACCACCCCCTTGCTTGTTTTTAAAGGGAGGCAGGTCGCTTTGGAACAGAAGGAGAGAGGAACTGAATAAAATCCATGACAAAGAGCTTGAAACCAGGAGTACTTAAGGTGCCCAGGCCCCTAGTGCCCGGAACGTTTACCACATCAGGAACAAAGGGCCATATGAAAGCTTTTCTTTGTAATGTCTCTACCTTTACTAAATAACATCATACTGCCTATATAATCTGAAAAATGAACATATTTTATTGATATAGGAATGAAAAAAACACAACTAAAGAAATTGCAGCTGTAGCTAGAAGACAACAGTTATGTTGAAAGGCACTTTAAAATGTGGATACTTGCATAGTGTGTGTGTGTGTGTGTTTGGGGCAAATGAAGATATATACCTGCTTGGCATATTCAAGAGTATAATTGCACAAAGCCAGTCTTCCTACACTGAGACAGACTACCTTTATTTTTGATAGAATATTATTTACCTGAGTGAGATCCAGAAAGTGAACTCAGAAGCCTAGCCTGTGGGTGGTCTCCATCGAATAATTCTACCACATCATTTAATGCTGTTTGGAAATATGCAAACTGCCCAAACACAACTGTAAAATAAAGCAAAAGAATGAAAATATGCATCCAATATAAAACAAGTGAAATTAATACAAGTTTCTCAAATGCATTAGGTTAAAGGGGTTTTGTTGTTTTATGCATTAGGTTAAAGGGGTTTTGTTGTTTTATGCTTTATCTATTGAAGGTAACCACAGTGACCTCTGGTTTCTTGTAAGAGGATTATAGATGCTGATTGTGAGAACCAAGAATTCAGCAACCTACGATACATTGACATTTTTAGAATATTATTAGTAAGACACTATTCTAGAAATGATATATTGCACAAAAATTACAATGCAATGATTTCTATTCTGGAAGCAACAGAGGCAATGCAAATGTCATAAGTGGAACAACTGACAAATGCCAGGACATTGGTGTCTGTTTCCTCGGCTGTGTTCTTACAGGAAATCAACAAGGTAAATACTTGCAAGAATGGTACTTTCTGTGAGACTTTCCCTGAAGCCTGTCTCTGATATCCAGCTTGCCTGGAGTTGTGGTTTAATTTAAAGAATGGGGAGAGGTGGCATAGTATGGTATCTTAAAATGCTCAAAGCCCTCACTGGCAAGAGGGGATGAGACGGTTTATAAGTAATAGAGTCTTCCCAAGACGAATGTCAAGGCTGCATTCCGGTCAGTGGATCTAAGCGTGGCAAAGCTCCACAGATTTGATCACTGCAGTGACAGTGCTTCTCCTGTCAGAAACAGTACACATCTGGGGAATCCTTCCCAGGCATCACTGACTTCTAAGCAACAAGACAGTGAGCCTAGAGTGCGCTTTCTGGGAAATGCAAGTTGGCATTTCATACTTTCACACGGCATTCCATGTTTTTCCCCTATCTCTATAAAACGTGTTTTTCAAATTCACTATTTTATCTTTGTTCACAGTCCCTTCCCACTTAACAGAAATGTTTTACAAATCCTTTGCAAGTGGGGAAGAAAGACCCTGGGTACCACCTGGAGGCAAAACATTCTGGGTCATGTAACCAGTAGCTTTCTGCATACTCTGAAAATGTTTTAAAGCCAACCATGTGCAAAGAGGCCAGATAGTCCCCTCCAAATGCCCTGACTCCATTCCTGCACTACTGAGCATACAAGAGGCTGCGTGGAGGGTATGGATGACTTCTGCTTATCACAGAGAGATCACTCATTGACCAAAAGAAATAAATGGATCTGTCTTTCACATTAATTTAAAAAACCCTTAGTTTTTTCTTTCCCAAATGTGAAAAATGTTGCGAATTTTCAGAAATCCTTATAAAAATGGAACCCAAACAAAATTATCACCCATCTGCAATATCCAAATACAACAGGTACAGCTGTTTCCAGCAGAGAGGGGATCACAATATCTCTGCCCAGCATGTAGGTATTAAAAAGAAGGAGACTGTCAGTTAAAAAAATGTGGAATCCCAAATTCAGGACTGTTCAATATACAGGATATACCATCTACAAACCAGACTTTTAAGAGCAAAATACACAAAGTCCTGGGTATAGATGGATGGATAAATTGGTCAGCTCAGGGGTTTTCGCATTCATTTCCCCCTCTAAATTCTCAAGGGCTGTGTGTCCCAAATACGGAGAACTTCATGGTTTTTGGGAACATGTTATACAAATTAGAATGAAATAAAAGTTTTCACCTGCCCTTTACAGTTACTGCAAAGACTTGGAGAACAGACTATAACACTGTCCAGAAAAATCAAGGGATATCCTGGACTGTTCTCCAAGACTTTCAAGTGGCCAGTAAGGATAGGTGAAAATTTCATTTCGGTTTGTTTTTAAAGCAAGTTACTCAAACCCACAATTTCACATATAGGCAGTAGGCAGTCTTTCCACAGCTCACTGGCCATTTCAAAGGTCTAGAGCAAGTCAAGAGGCTTTCAAGTCTGGACCTGAAATCATCATGCCATTCTAAATGTTACTCCTATGCTTTTTTATCACTTTCAGTAGAGTCACCATGCATTAAATACACTACTGCCCACATAGTGACCATTTAGTATCATCCTAGGCAACCCAAACTGTAAATGATATGTCCAGAGAGGCCAACTAGTTCCACTTCAGAATTTTGGTGTGTAGTTGAACAACTTGTTTCACTTCACCACTGCACAGCTAGCAGATGTGAATGACTCACTTTTATTCTGCCTTTATTCTTCTTTCTTAGAGTTATACTGAACCGTGTTGGCCATTAGGAAGCCAGTGGCAAGACTGGCATCAGCACAGGCAGAATATAGCATGTTTAAAGCTGCAACTGGCTTTGCCTTTATGTTACCCAGATAGTTCCTTTGTAGCATCTTAGTTAATACTCAGTTGAGTCTAGATGCATTTAACAATAAATCACCACTTAGCAGAAGTGTAACTGCTAAGTATCATTTTCATATAGCTATTAAAATGTTAGTTCAGCCATAGTTTTTTACACATGTGTTGCATTTAAATACATGAGAGGCAAATAACTTACCACTGTCAATGAGATGTAGAGAAATTATAAATCTATTTGACCACAAGGCAAAGAAAGAAATGGTTTGTTTCCTAGACTTTAAAGTCATAAATATATCTCCTGAATAAAACTTCAATATACTTTTATTGTAATTGCTATTTCAGCACACTAATAATTCTGAATGCTCAGTGATTTCTTATTTAAATGCTCCAATGCTCCAATCTTTTTTTCCCAGGCCAGTTTTATAACCTCTACAGCAGGCAAGAAAGAAAAACACAGTATCAAAATGTACTCTTTTCTGCAGGGAACTATAGTGCAGTAGCTATATTATTTAATATTTTATTCCCACTCTAAAGTCACCAAAGACCCACACTCAAGCAAAGAATAATGTAAAGTTCCCCATGATGCCTAGAGGGGTTAGTGGAATAAGACAATGAATCATTAAAATTTACTATCTAATCAAATTAGTTAATTCCTTCATTGACCATATTGCATTTACCTACTGTGAAAATGTATTTACTCAGTATCAGGGGAGAAAAAGATCTAGAGGGTGGGTGTCTGTGTGAGCTTTAAAGAAGCTTATTTTTAAATCAGAACAAAAGTGAGTAATTTTTGTCAGTCCAGTCATGTGTACTTCTCTTCACAATTTGTTTTTAAAAATCACATACTCTGCCCCTCTGTTTGTCTGTCTTTTACAACATCATTCAAAGAAAACATTTTGAGGCTATTGAAACAAACTTCTAAGCATTTCTCATTTCTTAACTGCAGTCCAAAGGCAAAACCTATTTATTCACATTTTCTAATCTGCCCCAGAGATGCCCAAACTCAAATGTGTTGGAGGACAAGTTTCAACCTAACAGATACCAGCAGCCCTGTCCATAATTCTCTCCAGAAAATTCTTCCACCAAACCATCAATTCCATCCCAGTTAGGCAGGATGAGTGGGGGATGGCAGGGTAAAGTATTATTCCTATAACTCTGGCAACCTACCCTTAAACATTTATGGCTTGAACACAGTAACCAAGATGGAATTGGCCTCTTTGCTCTGCTAAAGTACATTGACTTCCTTGCACTAAAGAGAAAACAAATTGGATGAACAATGACAGATTTGCTATTGCCATATTGGGGACCCCTGAAGTGCTTAATAAAGCCCCAAATTTAAACTAAGAAATCAAGTAAAGAGGAAGGCAGTGCTGAAGGTAAATTGCTGGAATAACATTCACATTCCCCCACCCCACCCCACCCCATCTGTGTAGGTGCTTGCTAGTTTGGCAAAACCAGGCTTATGACTATGTTGCAATTGAATCCCAGACCCTTTCTTTCTTGAAGGATTACATCAGCTTGGACGCAGCAATGATTCATCCTGCCCAATTTGCTATATTTGCAAAGAACCACTTGCTAAAATGACCTTTCTTAGCCCATGGAGCAGAGTTAAGACCTCGCTTGAAAATGATGATTTATCACTTTGCAATTCAAAGCTTTTCCAACAACCATACTCATTTAGAGCAACAATTACAGAAATAAACAAAAATGCAAATACAGGCAAGGCTTTTTCTCAGCATGCCATACAAATGGGACCCAAAACAAGAGTGCTGCTACTGTGGTTTCTAGCTAGTCAGCCATACTCTGTCATTCACCAAGATTCGCCATTCCCCCCATCTCCCCACACCAAAATTGATGCTTAACATTCTTTGGCCATTGAGCATACTCAGGAGATGTGGAAAGATCCTCTTCAGTTTTTTCTTTTTAAGGTTTTTGCTTGGGAGAAGTCCCCACCTCTAGTTTTGACTACATCCCAGTTAACAGTCACTCCCTGAATTAACCTTTAGAGGAAGTGATTAAGACTCCATTGCACAAAATGTCATCTTCAGATGAATTAAATTCAGTTGCAGGAGGATATAGGAAATATTTACAAGATTTGGCATTTGCCATATCTTTACACTTTCAATCTAAGCTATGTTACATATCCTTGTTGTCTTGATTTAGGGTCAGTTTTATGACACAGGAATGAATCTCATTATTATTTCACTTCCTATTTTCAGTCACTGTTTGGAAAAAACTATGAGCCAGAATTCACAGGACTCAAAGGTCTTGGGTAAGCCCATTGTGATTTTTTTCCTATTTAAGCCACAGACAACTATCTGCCACTCCAACCCCATCAAATGCATTCTTATTTTTATTTGCTTGTTTACATATTTATTTTCATACTCCTCTAACAGTTTTATATACCACTTCCTCCCAAAAAATATCAAAGCAGTGTATGCAATAGTACAGTCAGGGTTTCTCAGTGGCATGGGGGTTACTATTTGAGAAAAGTTGAGAGATATGAGATTAAAACAGTTGCAAAGACCCCTGAATTTCAGCCATCTGCTTTAATGCAAGAACACTCAATACATTGATTTAAGTATATACTGCGTATGAGTTAATATTAATGAACTATTATTCCCAATAACCTGCCATTCCCCATTCATAATGTCCTTGGATAAGATGTGTCAGCTTGTTGATTGCCCTTGAAATTAATCTAGCAAAACAATATAAAAATGTTCCTGATAAATACTGAATAGCAGCATAGATTCTTCATTTATGTTCTTTCATAAGAAATACAGATTCTGGTAGTTTTGTTCAGTAACTTCTACATAATCATTTTTTTAAAATAGTAAACTTTACCTATCAGAAATAAAACTTACCAAATTCTTTAGGTACAGTAATTGAATACTGACAAGTCTGCCCAATAGTATAGTTTTGAGGGTAATTTGGTGATAAAACCACTCCATCTGTTCCACTATACTGGCCCCCACAGGGAGCTGGAAAAAGAAAATGTGTAAACATTTAATGTGGGGAGAAGAGAACCAGTGTTAATGAAAATTAAGAACTCTAAGAAAAATAAGAGTACATTTAAGTTACATGACTATAGAAGTGTCTTCAGACAATGCTGGTACTTTGGCTTAGAAATGGAGATAAGCACCACTCCTAGAGTTGGTCATGACTAGAACTCATGTGTGGGGGTAGCTTTTATCTTTACTTTTAAGTTATTGTCAGCACAACTCTATAAATGTTTCTTTGGAAGTCTGTCTCACTGCATTCCATGGGACTTAATCACTTGAAATGTATTTAGAATCACAGCTTTACTATTTCTTAAAAATGAACTGGTAGTCAAAATATTAAATTCAGTTTGCAAAGAGAAAAACACAAGTCCATATTTGAGAATATAGCAGTCACAATTCTCTTAGTATTTTATTTTTATCCCATTGATGGTATATACTTGATCATGATCAAACTTCTGTCTTGGTCCTTTCCTATCTTGCTGCTACCAAATTAATATGAAATATAAGACATCTAGGATAATCAAAATTACCCAGGGATGTGACCAATATCCCTGTGCTTGGAACATGGTTTACATTGCTGGATTGCTTCAGATGATTGTATATGCTGAGATTTGTGATTTCCACTAAACAGATAAATTTCTGACATAGAGCAAGTAAGTCTTCTGTTCTGCAAATTCAGCTTCAGAACCCTAATACATCTATGTCTTGGCAGCTGTGGTTTCAGAAAGGCCATGCAGAACTACTAAAATTTTTAAAATGTACTCCCCAATCAGTGTTATACATTTCTAAGCCCCACAGTTTTCAAACTGAAACATCTATGGCTTTAACAATGCTATTTTAATCAATGGGACTTTAAAGGACACACTGTGGATGAAATTGTGCACACTGTATTTCTGAAACAAAACTCTAGGAAAGACAATTGCAAATTAATATTCTGGTAAACCATCAAGCATGAAGATCATAGTCTATGTCTAGTTTTCTAAAAATGTGTAAAAATGTTTAATGTGAACACATTCACAAGAGAAGAGGGCAATCTGTGCCCCTCCACATTGTTTGCGCTACAACTCCCATTATTCTTTACCGTTATTTATGCTGGCTGTAGCTGATGGCCAAAATATCTGATTTACAATATCTGAATAATTATTACATGTTTAAAGGTTGTATCCAATTCAACTGCATGTCTAGCACCACATGTCTAAATCAGGACTCCACCAAAGTCTTTATTTGGTGATAAAAGAGAATCGTTGGGACTTCCAGGTGGACTTTTCTTAACAGATCACTGCTAATTGTAAGTGCTACTATCAAAGAGGCTCCACCGTTTTACTAGCAGATAGCAGTTGCATGAAGAAAAGGATTTGAGTCAGTAGCGGCTGGTGAAGTAGTTGGGAGATGTTACCACCTGTAACCCTACTGTGACAGTAACTTAACTTTTAGCATCAGCTGTACTGCAACTGACACAATACAAAAGCACAGTAGTAGAGCAGATGGTTCATGCGAATAGCCAACATCCATATCAGGGTGACCATCTATGCCACAAGTGTGTACTTGCATGGTGCTGGCTGTGACAACCTCAACCAGGTGATGAGAGGGAAAGGAAGGATGCCACTCTCCCCTCTATTGTCTTGCTATGAAGAATTCACTTCATTAGCTGCTTCACCATCCACTACTACATGAAGGCTGCCCTTATGATTTATGAAATCAGAAAAGAACATATGGTTGAAGGTGTTCTCCAAGATATACAGTAGTTAGGAAGATTAGGGGTTTACAAGTAAGCTTCTGATATTTTTCCATTCTTTAGAAACACTAAACCTGTCAGAAGAACTAAAGAACAGATGCTAAACTCAACAAAACCTGTACATATTCATTAAGAGTTTGAAGCCACTAAAACCATTCAAGTCTTTGTAACCTTGTGGGAGCAGCAAATGCAACTAGATGCAACAAAGAATGTAATATAAACAATAGTTTATTTACATATTGGGTATGGATTTCAGCTATATTAGAAACTAAGTAATAACTGACAGAAGACGAAAAATAATGTGGACCAGTGTTTTTCAGTATTACATGGCCTGAGGGCACCTGTGGCTCCCAACCAGTTTAAGTGTGGTGCTCATTCATTCATCCCCTTTCTCTTTTTGCAATATATGCTCATTCTGAACAAGGTATTTTGCCTTGCTATTTACTTTAGTGGAGGGCTAGATACTGTAGGAGCATTTGGGTGGGGAGTCAGGAAACCTGCCATTTATCAGCTGCCTGGTAGCTGCATAGGGGTGAAGACGATAATTAGCAGCAGTGGGGAAGGAGCCCAAAAGGCAAATAGTAATGACGGACTAGCTGCGGGATGCACTTTGTGAGCCCTGAAGGCAAAACTGAGTGCACTGGCAAGAGAGAAAGCAATGTAAACCTTCACTGGGAGGTTCTGCAGGGTTGAATAGAGCAAGAGACTCTCTTAGTGGTGAAAAAAATCTCTCTTTCAATCCAATGAATGAATGAGCATGTGGGAATTTTCTTTCCTGGTGAATAGTAGTGGTTGGTATACGAGTTAATGAGGTGAGGTCTTCATAGCATGACAACAGAGCGGAGAGCGGCCTCAGACCTCCCTTACCTTTCCTCACCAGGTGGAGGTTGACACAACCAGACTGGTGACCATCTACCTCCTAGCCCCCAGCGCCTAAGAGAGTCCCACAAAGGGCCACAGTGGCAGGCCCTGGACTCAAAGTAGCTTCTGCTTTACAAGCAGTATAGATTACTAAAGCCCCAAACAAAAAGTAATTGCGGTATAGGAAGAACTAGCAACTTGACATCAAGAGACAATATTTTGCCATCACCTCTTGAAAAGGTGATGAAAATCCAGAGTTACAGGCCTGACAAGTAATAAAAGAGAGGTCTCCAGCTGTGAACTGTAAATAAATAAAATATAAATAAAAAGCTTCAATGAACCAGGTTTTTTTTTAAAGAACTTCACATACTTTATCAATACCTTTTACATTCCTCTTTTAAGGTATGGGAGAATCATTAAGCCCATAATACAGGAAGTCAAGCTGTTGTCCACAGGCACTTATTAAATTAATAGTTTATAGCTCCTACTCTCCAGTCATTATACCCCCCTAGAAGCATGGGCATTTAAAAATGATACTTTGAAGATGTCTATTTGATTTGATTATGGAGGTACATTCCAAAGGCATGTGTGAATGATTCTCTTTGAACTGCTATACAGCTGAAACTAGACAGAATATTTTTATTAACTTGTGGATCAAATCCAAAGTGATTTTAGAAATAGGATTAGAGTTACCAGGTCACAACCTACAAATCCAGGCTTAGCCTTTAAGATCTCCAACGAAGCAGATGATAGAATGGCCAAAGTTTCTTCCCCCAGTTTCTTCCTTGTCCTTTCCATTCTATCTCCACTTTTCACCTGCCATATATATCAGGACTTCAAGTGTAAGCAGAAGACAAGTGTAAGCATAAGCGTAAGCATAAGACAAAGCTCTGAATTTTGACCTGGTAATCCTTAATTAAATATGACAGTTCATGTAAACAAAGGATTCAGATTTATATTCTGTAGTTCAAACTACAAAACTGGTATATTGAGAAATTGTAAATGTGGATTTGGAAGTCTTTAAATTATCTGTTTTAAAGTTTTATTATTAAGGTACTGGTAATATTCATTGAGACCTATTGATTTGCAAGAAGTCCTTGCTCCAAAGAGCTTACAACTAACTTTTGACAAACTGAAGGCAATAAAGAGAGAAGGAAAGACTGCACATTCAGTTGCATTGCAGTTTGAGCAGAGACTTGAAGAAAAGTGAAGGTAAAAATGTACATGGATACATAAATGTGTATCTATATTTATTTTCCTTTTTAAATTCTAGAGTAGGAATCTCAAAAGGCCCCCAATACCCCATACTAGGGTCCCAGTATAGATCATGGCCCTTGAATCTACTTCAGAATTTTTTTCAAAGGGTTTCATGGTTGCTACACCCCGATTTAAAATGATGTCTCTTTTGGCTTTAATAGTGATGGCACAACAATGCTGTTTTGAGAAACTGAGTCAGGCATGAGAAACAGCAAAGGAGACACAGCCCGCATTGACCCAGAGAGGCTCCAGATAAGCTTGGATGCTCCAAAGACCTATTTGCTCCTCTGCAGTAAGACCTCCAGGGTTTTGAGTGAGTGCATGTCCCTATTAATCCCAGAGCATCCTAATCCATCCCTGAGACTTGGGAAAGTGAGAAAGTAAATCCCCCCTTGTGACGATTCTTGTTTTGGACACCTGTAAGGATGGAGGTTTTTTTAAGACACACATGGACAGAGTTAATGGATAGGAATCAAAAAGTGGATTGTTTCAACAGTGAGAATATGCAATAATCTATTTTGAAGGTAGGGTTATTTAACTTACTAATAACTGATACTTAAAAGGGGGTGGATAGTGAAGTAGCCAAGTCTGCTGATGACAGATAATTATTCAGGACGCTACAACTCCAAGCACACAGTGAAGTACTCTAAAAATATCTTTCAAAAACATGGGTGACTGGGCAACAGAATGGCAGATGAGATTCAATGTAAGTACAAAGTGATGCACTTGAAGCAGACATATAAACATTGATGGGGTCTAAATTGGCTGTCACCACTCAAGAAAGATCTTGAGGTCACGGTGGAAAGCTTATTGGAAACATCAGCTCAGTATGCCGTGGCACTGAAAAGGAAAATCCAGTGCTAGAAATATTAGAAAAGAGTCTGAAATAAAATAGCAAATAGTACAGTACTATTATATAAATGTATGGTGTCCCCACATTAAAAATACAGCGTGCCATTTTGGTGACCTCCATCTCACAAAGATATTGTATTGCTGGAAAAACGACAGGAACGGGCAATCAAAATGATCAGCAGGTTAATGCATTTCTCTCTGAAGAAAGGCTTATGATGTTGAAATTTTTTAGTGTAGGAAAAATATGACTGTAGGAAACAAGGCAGAGACTTATAACGAAGACTTCGAAGAAGTGATTGCTCTCTTGAAATGGAATTGTGTAATGAATCTGAATGGAAGACGTTTATTATTTGCTTGTAATTATGACCTTTTCCTGGGCTTTATCTTTTTGTTTTCTTCCACTTACAGCACACTTCCTTCAAATGCATATATTTTAAGTGATTTTCCACTGAATAAAGCATTTTGGGTATATTTATTTCAAATAAACAGAATCTTTTGCATATTCTTCAAATGCATCAATTTTGATACACATTTTTCAGCAACCACAGCGCAGAGTCTGGAAATGTACAAATTTTGAAGTTTAAATATACTCTGGATTGTGAATTTAAACCAAACATTTTTTTCCATCTCTAATTATGAGTAATTCTTCAAGAAATCAATCAGTAACATCCTGTTACATAAATAATAATAGTTCATATATTGCTCTGGAAAAGTAATGTTATTCAAAATTCTGTAGCTAGACTTCTATACATGATTTTTATATACCCATCAAGCAAAACCTTTCAAAGTATCATCGCACACCATCACATCTGCTAGCTTCGAGACTTAATTTGTTGTGAAAAATGTATTACAATTTATTTAGAACTTTTATTTGCTAACCTGTTTTTTCTAATCATTATCATCCTCTTTAATACTAAATGTGACAAATTACAAATAGCTGACAAGGAAAACTGAGTCAGCAATGCTGTGTTTACAGGTAACACAGTTTGAGGAAGAAGCAGGAAAAGTTCAGATAAATTATAAAACAAAACGGGAGAACATTTTCATGTTATCTGCATTATTTTATTATTTATTATTTTCTCTAGACATTTATTATTTTCTTTAGATCAGAGCAACGTATATAAACCATATTTGATACCACACGAAAAGAAGGAAGTTGCCCCTGCCTCTCCTCTGTCATCTTGACATACCTGACTAACAGCATGTTGGCATTCAGGGAACTATGGGAGTTGTAGTTCTTCCAAACCACTGCAGACCATATTTATTTTGAGCCAAAGTTTTGACCACATTAGAGAAAGAGAACATTCTCGGATTCAGTACATACCATTACACAATGGCAAAACTCTGTTCCATGCAGGTTTTCCGTCAGCACCAATCACACAAGTGATAGTAGAAGGATCGATAATTTTGTATCCAGAATCACACTGGTAAGTGATGCTTGATCCAAGTTTAAAGTCTGCTCCAATTCTAGTTCCATTCATTATGTTGCCAGGGTCAAAACAAGCTTCCCGTGGTTTTTCTAATTAAAAAAAGAAAGAGAGTTCAGGCATTAAAGATACCAAACCCAAAACAGTCACAGGATAAAAATGTAGGAATCAAGCTGAGGTTTCATGATAATCACTTTCATTACAGTATTGGAACCTATCTTTTCAGGAAATGGTTGGTAGCCTCATTACTCTTTCCTCAGCTGTCTCTCAAACCAGCAGGGACCAAAGACCACACAAACAGGCTGCCTCCAATAGCTGGCATCAAAGAGCTACGTAGGCCCTTAGCTAACCAAGGCAAGTGATGGAGGAATCACTCGATTTTGTTTGCTCCATATTTGAATGGTTTTAAACTCCATTTATTGCATCCTACTTAGGTAGAAGAGTAAGGATCTCCGTAAATTCTTTAAAAAACATCAAATCAAAATTCTTACTCAATTGTACTATTGTACTGTACTTACAATATGTACAGTAATTCCCTATACAGAGAGGCCTGCTAGGTAGCTTGTTAAAGATGAGAAACCTGTCAGAAAAAAGTGTGTTTTGGCTATTCTAACATGACATCACAAACATCCAAATTCAGGTCTTCAAGGGCTAGGCACTCAATGTCTGGGGCCTGGATGGATGAATCTGTCAGATTTACTTTCTCCAAAATTTAGTATTAAAAAAGGAACAAGTCAACTGCTTCCCATGCCATTTTTGAACAAATGTGCCCATTTTGATGAGTTATTTCCAAAAAAATAAATTGAATGAAATTCTCATGCATCCCCAACCAAACAAATAATGGGCAGAACAGTCAAGACTTAGCACAGAGATAGTCTCAGAAACTCATCCCACAGGCTGTGTGTATTTTGCACTAAAACAATTGAAAATCTGTGACCTATATAAATTAAACAAGTTAAGCATACATTTGCTTATAGTGCAGAATTTATTCAGCTTTGGCTCAGAGTATGAATAGATAGAAAGGTACTGAAGACACACAATGAAAGATTTAAGCTAATTTCATTCCCAAAATGTATGATAGAATTTCACAGCTGCCTATGTACTGAAGAAATTGTCAGTCCCTTTGCGGAAAGAAAATAGTAAGAAATCAGTTGACTTTGAGAAACATGTTATTAGGTTTATTTCCTTGTTTGATTCATAATTTGCATAATTAGGAAATGCCTTCACATGACACATACAGCTAAGATGATTTTAAGAAGATAATGCGTTTTATGAAAGCATTTCTGATGTTACAGATGATTTGTGAGAAATATTGAATTTACCATTATGATTCATTTGTTTCCATCTGTGTTTATTTGAGACTCTTTTAGCCTGATAAAATACTGTATTAATAATGCACTCCTATACTGAGTAGAAATAAGCCCAAGGAGACTTACTACTGAGAAAGTGGATAGGATTGTCACCTAATATTGCTATATTATACTTGGTTCTGCAGGAGTAAATCCTACTGAACTCAGTGGCACTTACAGCCAAGTAGACATGTATAGAATTGCATTTAAATGCTAAACATTTAGCCAGCAAGGGTATTATATGGATAAACTCATTTAAAGATATTTTAAATGTTTAGGAGCTATAATGTAGTTACCATTTTAACAAACAACAAGAACATCTAGATTCAATAAAAGAGAAATGGCTTAGATATTTTCCATAACTATATTGATAAAACTATTAAAACTATATACTGTTTGGCTGGGTTTCTTTTTCTTTTGCTTGTTTTTATTTGCCTTGAATATTAGAATTTTCCCCACACAACTGGAGCATCATGTTTGCTGCTCAGAAAGAAAATAATCGCACAGATATAAATCTAAGCAAAGAACAGAGGCCGAAAAGACAAGAGAAGTCTCTGTATTGGCAGGAGCCTTACAGAGAAACAGTTTGAAAGGCATTATGCAAATATATATTTTCTGATTGGCTAGAAAGCATTGGTCAATAATGCAGAAGTATTCTCATTTTAGATCACTCTGACAAATAAACAACATGCATGCAAATAAGCCTTCAAATAACCTGCACTGAAAATAGGAGCAAATGTATGCATTAAACAGCTGAACACCATTTCCTTTCATTTAAATTGTGTGAGAGATTTCCTTTTGAGAATATCTTCCTCAACATCAGCTCCTTTTTTTAATGATTGTGGGGGAAATGCAGTCAAATACATGAAGAAAAAGGAACAAATTTTATTGAAGCACATGTATTTCCAAAACTGGGATTAATGCTCTCAGAAAAAAATAGAATTATTATTTTTACAGAGAAATGATGAAGGTTGCAGGGCCGTAGCAGAATAATCCAGATAACCTCTCTCCTTCTTCCAGTGGAAGCTACTGTTTCGTCTTGGTCCCTTACACAAACAGAAGACTCTTCCTTTCTGCTTGTGTTTGCAGAAAGGAAAGTCTACAGTCAACTCAATGTATGGGTGACCCCAAATCTGCTTCATGGCAAATTTAGTCATGTTTATATCAAGCAAGGTGGTTTAATTTGGATGGTATAAATTGATAGATAATCCTTTGTAGTTGGAAATTGAGATGTCCGGTGAATATCCAGATACAGGAACAAAGGAAAGAAAGGAAAATGGCAGTGTAACATGCTACATTTTGCCTGTGTTTTTTCTTTCTCTGTTCAGAAATGAACTTTTTTACATTCCTTTTGCTGTTTATTGCATAGAAAAAACAGAATCAATTCTTTAATAATCACTTTCAGTTTTCTAATATCCATTCCATACTATAGTTACATGTTGGTTTATGCTATTTCTAATTGTCATGAGTCTGTTATTTGTATTCAGTTGTTAAAGGTTGCTTATCATCTCCCTAAACCACACAATGGACTGAAGACTTCCCAACTTTGGCATCCTACAAGAGAATATACTACTGACACAATTTTGTTTCAACATTCATTGCAGCATTTGGTCAACCTACCTAAACCTATATTAGCGATGTGAGAAATAGGACCTTTAAATATTTGGACATTTGAGTGTGTATATATGCATGCATATATATTATTGGCAATACTTTCATGTTCAGTTTAGCACAGCTCTGGTTACTGTTGTGAGACCGTATGGTTTTCTTTTGTTTTTCTTCTCTTCTTTTGTATATCAAATAAGAATTGCAAATTTAAGAAAAGCAAAATAGCTGTGTCTGAGGGAGCATGTGTGTGCCTTTGGAATGTTCTGTTTGTCTAACATTTGAGAAAGAATGGAATATTGGAATAAAATATAATAAAATATAAATATTTTAATTATAATATAACTTGATTCCTTCCATACAGGGAGGAAAACATAGAAGTTACATGTGGATAAGACTAGCTGATTCCTCCACTGAAATAAATGAAAAACATATAAGAATTTTACCTTCTGTAATTGCCTTGAGTCAGGGAATCCCTACCTTCACCATCTGTCTGAAATATGGCAAGCTTAATGCCTTGAAGGAGTAGCAGATTCCCTGAGAAAATCATTGTACTTTCATGGAAACCTTCACAGTTACATGCAGCAAATGTCTGGCCCAGTCCCCCATTGACACCAAAGCCAAATAAAAACAAATACTGGTTACACAAAGAACTGAACTAGTAATTCAACAAAATGATTTACATAAAACATATTGCACATTCCTATTTTCTCATAATATCGCTAAAATGCTGTTTGTAACCAACCCTAAAAAAAGAGTAACTAAAAGTGCATGCTTTGTAGTTTAGGTAAATATCCTTCCAACAGTTGCTTATACAACAAAATCCTTACAACAGAGACCAAGATAATGAGCATTGTGCTTTATGTGATGGTGAATATGTTGATGATGCCATCACACCTGTGAGCTATGCATGAGAGAATGGCATCATCAGTAATATTCAACTACAGAAGATTTTTAATCAAAAGAAACCATCTGTATATACTTATCACTAAGTTTGCCATGGAAGGTCACCTGCTACCTGACTGCTTGCTAACTATAACCAGCTGGGAAAACATTGTGCTTGTATTTTATATTGTATTAAATTTACCTTTGTATTCAATGGCAAATCCTGACATGCCAACAGAAGCATCACTACGGAATGCTAGAAAGAGGCTATTGCCACTGCTCTCTATTCTTTCAGGTGCCTGGGAGCCTTGAAAACTGCCAATCAGAGGGCTGTTGGAATCTTCTCCTTCATAAATATGCAAAAAATCATAACTGGGTTCCATGTTGAAACTGAAACAGAGAATAAAGAAAATGTATTTGGGGGGCAGGGGAGAAGTTAATGGCATCTATGTTCCAACTATTTTTCTTCTGACATTTGTGATGTGCTCTAATAAAGGGTCTTTTATCCTAGAGCTCAAAAACACTCACATATTCTCAGGTTTAGCTTATTCTTTTGCAATTTGTTCCCCAATTCTGTATTTCTTTTGTTTAAACTTTCCACTACCTCACCCATTTAATATTTATTAGAGGAAAAAATACCATATAGTCAAACTTCTAAGGGCGTCTGTGTGTTCTGGATACACAGGCAAGTCAAATCAGGTCTGAGCAACACGAATTGGCTGTGATGTACATGAGCAAGTTCTGACTCCAAAGACATTTACTTCAAAATCCCATGGAGGAGTGCCTGGCAGGGAATGCCCCACCTCCAGGGTAGTTTGCCTGTTCCTAGCTGGGCAATGGCTCGTGGGCGTACTTCTGAGTGTTCAAAGGCTTATCAAAACTTTTCTGGATTCCTTCACCATTTGTCAGATGTTTCACCTGAGGAAAAGGTCACTGATGGGCACTATCTAATTTAAGGGTAGTTTAGACTACTACCATCTAACTAAAATATTGTTTTATATTGTGAGCCGTGCAGATAGCCCAGATATGGGCTATTGTAGCAGCATATAAATCCATTAAAGAAACAATAAATGGGCTGGGTATCTCAAGGCAATATTGACTGCATTATGCTGCAGTTTTAAAGAGGTTGCCCGACTTCTCATAGTTGCGGGAACTCATTGATAAAATGCCATTCCTGTCGCTGGTGTTGTCAGAGTGACACTTTATTCATACAAATCACCTACATTTACTAACGCTTTGGGAATCACTGATTTAAGTAAACCTCAAGGAATTTATCTGACAAATAGCATTAAGCTCTGATACTCGAGTTGTGGATGTGGCACTATTAAAGCAAATATGTTAAAGCAAATTAAATAACCACAGTGAACATATGGACTGCTAGGGCCTGAGTAGAGCAGATTGTGCTAACCTGGAAGCCCAATGAAAGGTCAGCATACAGTCGAGGCATCTGTACAGTTTTGGTTGCCTCACCTTGGAAATATTAGAGATATTGCAGCTGCAGACAGAGGAAACTAAAATAGTCAAAGGAATGGCAAACTTTTCAGAAAGTTTGGGAAGCTTTTTCTTTTATATATGTATTTAATAGTAGCTATGATAAAAGTTAAAATTAGAGATGAAACAGGAAGATTGAATAGTTGGCCAGGCATGGTCTCTCTTTTGCATCACTAGAAAATGGGACCATCCAAAGAAGTGACTGATAGGGAATACAGGTCAGGGAAAGAAAGAGATATTGCTTCCCCCAGTGCACAATTAATTTATATAATTCACTGCCACAAGATATGGGTACGGCCAGTAGTACACACAGAGAGAGAACATCACAGAGGAACAAAACTGTATTGACCTCTATTAGCTAAGGGATAAGCTGTGTTTGGAGACTGTGTGCCCCCAAATGTCAGATCCTGGGGTCAAACAAGCATAGGTGAGGGGGGAAATGTTTGAATAACAGTGGGGAAGATGGGGTAACTTCAATAAAATCCTGAATCTGCAGCACCTTCCTCTAGTCTTAGCCAAATCATAGTTCCCATGTAGCCTTTGAAAGATACATCATGGCAGCTGTGCATTCCAGATGTCTTGATTCAGCACAGCTGGTGGGCAGGCGTCCTGGTAGTTGCAGTGCCTGACCTCAGGCACCCCTGTCTGGAGCACTGCTAGGCTCTGTCCACGGTTGGAATTGGATTTTTATTGGATCCTGTAGTGTCTTTTAAAGTTCACATTTGCTTATATGTTCTCATTAAGGACTGATACAGAATCTACTCAATGCAAGCTCTAGGGCATGGCTAGAACACAGTAATTAGAAATGCTATGAAGTGATGAATGTTGTAATTTTTAAATGTGACATTTTAAAAAATGGTTGTTGCAAAAGAAAAGTATGGTTCTAGAAATAGTACCTTTTGAATATCAAGGCAATGACAAAATCAGGGTTTACTTTTATTCTCCAGTCACATTCCTTCCCGGGAGGATACGGCTGTGGGTAGTTTGGTGATAAAATAACACCTGCTGGCCCTGTAAGGTTTCCACCACATGCAGCTGTCACAGAAAACACAGGAGGGAAAAGAAAAGCAAAACTAATCACATGTCACACCAAACACTGGCAATTGGCAAAAGTAATTTGGGATGTATATACTTTTACATCTAAATATTCCTTCCAGACATCTTATTTTCAGCTCATTATCAGAAACCATTTGAGCCGTACATATACAGGAGTTTATATATGTGTGATGCCAGTCCTGCTTTTTCCCAAATATACACAAAGCACCTAAATCTTCAAAAGAAGTGTAGTCAGTAAAATGATTCTCTTCAATTTATCTATTTGTATTCTAAACAATTCAAGCCTGAGGTGGTAAATAAACCAGACTAAACAAAACAGCATTCATGCCTGCACATCACTGTTCAAATCCCACTGAAGAGAAAGAGACTTAAAAAGCCTCAGGTCTGGGTTACAGATGCAGCACAGTGAGGCCTGAAGCAGTACTGTAGCTTGTACCCCTTCAGATTACCGGTAGGGAATTCTGTTTTTAAGAGGTATGGGAAACTCAGTTCAGTTCTAGCCAAAATTTATTCAGTTTGTACCTGCAGACTGGAACACAATATGCAGTAGAAATCCATGTATTTTCAAGCTTGCAGAACAACAAAATGACTTGGAAAATGTGTGCATTTGAAAAATGCGCATGGAAAAAATTCCCATTTCAAATATTTGCATAATGGGAGATGTGCACCTTTCAAAACTTCAGACAACTCATGCCTCCTTTGGTAGAAAAGTGCATATATAGACAGAGCGAATGTTCATGCAAACTGAGAAAAAACCTCTAACAATCTGAAACAGATAAGCTACAAGGTGAAATTCAGAGAACTTTGACAAGCCAGAAACATCTCAATTTGCACATCCCTATTAATGGCTTCCCAATATAAGGAAACTTTCCCTGTTAGCAGAAAAACAGCAGAGCAGGGAGAAAGGTCCTAATCCATCTCTGCTGAACTATTTTTCTACTTGGAGCACGGTGGATCTTCCCTGTTTTGTTTTACAAATTATTTTCATTCAGAAATGAAATTCAGAATGATTTTCATTCAGAAATTTCATTCATTCCAGATGCATTCTGAAGCAGCACAGAAACTTGTACCACTCGTTATTCTAGATTTGGAGATCCAGTCTATGTGCAAAGCAAAACAAATAATAATAAAATATGACGAGATCAGCTCCAAAGTAATTAAAACTGTAGCAAGAGAAATACATCACAATAGCAGCCGCAATATAGATATTTCATATCCAGTTCCCTAAAAGGCCTGATGGAAGAGAATGTGGTCATTTCTAAAGTATCACATAAAAACAGGTATAAAAAAAGAAAAGGCTTGATATTGTTAAAACTGGGGCAATGTGTGAAAAGTGCAGTTCAAACGGACCTTAAAGGTGTGACAAGTGTATTTGGTTCTAACTGTTTCAACAATTCTTTAAAGTTACACAGAATGTAGCCTAGGAATTGAATTCCATAATGGGAGTGCAATGACAAGGAAAGGAAGTATTGGGGTTGATGCAAAACAACCCTTCCATACACAGACAAACCAAGATAAGGCTTCTTAACAATGTGATTGGATTTGACAAATTTCATCAGCAATTGAGGAATTCTACATAAATATTCAAAATCCACAATTCTTCTCCACTTCCATCCAACCAAGGAAAACATATAAAATCATTTCAGCTGATTATAAAATAAGTTTCCCTATCTAAATACCAATGTACTAGCAAGGAAAACAATTGTACGATTCCTTGTCGGCAGGTAGCCAACTAAATCTGCAATCATGCACTTAAAATTAGGGGTCTTGTTAACAGTAGTACTGAATACCTATAATTCTCATTGAAGTAACAATAGTAATCAAGCTGGGATGGTTATTTTGTTTAAAAATAGACCCAGTTAACAACATAGCTCCTTCACAGGATTTTACTGTAGTGAAGACTCATAAAGTTACTGATGACTAAGCCTAAAGGTTAACACAATACTGTTTGAAAGGAAATTTTAAATGTAAATTCAGTAAAAATAAATTAATTAAATTTTTAAAAATGAATGTCTCTTTAACAATACATTTGGTTCACCCTCTGAGGCTTCAAGTTCCGCTACATAATAGAAGGAAGATTTCTAACTTCAGAAGCCACTAGGGCAGTCTTATTACTAAAGTACATCTTCATCTTTATTAGTATTAATGAATAAAACGAAAACAGCAACAAAGGAAGGTATAAGAAGCTAAACAGTCAGAGCCTTTCACCTTTCAGCCATCAACTAAAGGCCAAATTTGTTAACTGTTTCCATTTGCCCCAATGGAGGCTTCTCTTCAAATGCAAATAGCCGCTTCTGAGACACAATTTTTGCAACACCACAGCAGGGAGAAAAGAATTAAACTTCTCCTTTCCACCCTTGTGCCATTTCTAGGCTCTTTGGGATGCCCTGGGGCTGTGATTTTATGAAGTAATGACAATTACTTCATGCAATTAACCTCAAATCTAGCTTGGCTGGAAGAATTGCTTCTTCCTTTAAAGCACCAACAATCCTATTCTTTTCCCTCAATCTAAACTGCCAAAGCTGTAATTCACACACATGATTAAGAGTCAGAATACAACTTCTGGGAACTATGTGTAGCATGCAGGATAGCTTTCCTTATCTTTGGATGAGTATGCATGACCCCAATTTGGATAAGTGCTTTTCAAGACTGGAGATAAACCTTCCCCCAGATTTCCAAGTACACCCCTTCAGAGAGGTTTAAATAAGAAGAAATCTCCACTGACTCCAAGGAAGGTCTCCTCCCCTTTTTTAACCCATTGCAGCAGGTGGGGATGGAATTCTAGGAGAAAAACCAGAGGGAAGTTTAACTCCCCCCATTATGGCCCCAATTCAAATTGGAGCTCTGAATGCTTGCAATATCTGACATGTGAACCCAGCTTCTGCATGACTAGCAGACGGTACTTTAGCTTCAAGATAAAGCACACTGATGCTGCTGACATTTATTGGCTTTGATCCACATGTTCCTGTCATCAAAAAATTTCAGCTTTTTCAAGGTTTCAAAAAAAATGTGAAAGGTTTTTAAAATTTTTTACACAAAGTCATACCAGGCTTACCTCATTCACAAGACAATGTTCCTTCCACTAAATAAGTTGCCGTTAATAGAGTTCAACAGGATCTGATTTCTGGGGTGGGGGGTTACACAAGGGGGAGATGGAGCAGTATTCAACTGAGCACTCATGCTACTGTAAATTGCTTTTTACTAGGCCAAAAACATTAGCTGGTGCAACCCAGAGTTAACATCTGCTAACTCTACTGGTATTGCAGTAGAGGTCTTTACACTTGTATAACATAATTTAAATTTATAAATTTATAACATAAATATAAATTTATATTATTGGGTGGGGGAATTTGTGTGCTTTTTCTGTCTAAACATTCATTAAAAGACTGTGCCCTTAATGAATTCATCTAACCATTATAGCCCTAATAAGACCTATTTCATTTCATTTTCTGTACAGTAAGTGCAATCTTACAGTATCTGGGCATTTCATCCTTTATAACTACAAGTTGAGGCCTACTCAAAACACTAGCTTTTTCTATGGTGGACATGCATATGAACTAGACTCCAAAACCTGTTAACTGACACAAGTGGACAACTCAGAGGCTGTGTTAGGCTAAGGCCTTCAAACATGGGGACTTTTTCAAGCCCTGTCAGAGTCATCAGGTACCTGGAATCAAACATTAAAAAGACACCAGGACGTAGCTGACACTTAGCCGTAGGTGCAGCAATTATGTCTGCTGAATGAACAGCAGTGCAACCCTGAAGGACCAGCATGACTATTGCATAAGCTGTGCAGTCTCTTAAAATGACAAAAGTGCCCAGTATTTCATTGTAGTACCTATACATGTGGGGGCATCAGGCTGCCAAAAGAATCGATTATTCAGTTGCACACAAATGATTTTGTCCTGTCCTTGAAGCTGATACCCTGGATCACACTGGAAGGCAATTGCATCTCCCGGCTCTCTGCTGTCTCCATATCTGCTCCCATTCTGTGGTGTCCCAGGATCATTACAGGTTGATGCAACAGATGCTGCAAATAAACAAGGAAATCAAATGTTTCAGATGAATATTGAAAAAATTGCATTGTATCACACATTTTGAAATGAAAGCATTTCTTTACTTATCTAATTCTTGGTTATTGTAAGGGTCTTAGTCTAATTATTTCTTGGGGAAACTGACCACTGTGATAGATCACATTCTAGCTGATTTCTTTCTAGTTTTCTTTAGTGATGGGATGCTAGAAAATAGCAACAGGGCCTCTATTTTCTGTTCAAGTTAATCTATCAAACAAGTTAAAAATTCTTTTTGATACTTCAGTTTAGATTATGTTGTTAGTTCTGGATTCTTAGTCTTTTTCTCTTATTTACTTTGATGTTATCTACTTCAATTTTATAATAGGTATTTTTTATGCTGCATTTCCATGACCTAAAATTATGAACAGTAAAACAGAATGTTCAGATTTCAGCTGTCAAACTATTTTGACAGCTATTTTCAGCTGTCAAACTATTTTGGTGGCATCTCTGGAAAGTTAGGGCCAATACAGTAATACAGCCAACATGCTTTGAGCCTCTGAATGCATCATAAAAATGGAGGGAAAAGCAGAAACAAGATGGCAGACCAAAAGCCACTTCTACTTCTGAATATGTGTCCGTGTGTATGTGTATGAACCTCACAGGGAAAATTTACTGTGGATGTTGCATACCTTGCTTTGAATTTACATCAAAATCTGAAGCAGTGGTTTTAATAGAACTAGTGCCTACATTTTGTGAGCCGCCCCGAGGCTTTGTTGCAATGGGGGCGGCATAGAAATGTTTTATATAAATAAATAAATAAATAAATAAATAAATAAAATTCTAGTCTCATGATGTATTTTTCTGTGAGCAAGGAGTTCAATCTGAAACCATGCAAACATTTGATCCCCTTACTATCTGTGGTCTGAAGTGAAGCATCCTGGCAAATGCTTGCTGCATAATGTGTTTCACTTCCTAATAGGAAGGGACACATGAGCATAAATGGGCAGGAGTCTGATACAGCTCTCACAGACTAAGAATGTTAAGTGCAATTGTAGCAGAATCATGTTGATACAGCAGCCTATAATAGAACCATTCCACAATTAAGGAATGTGCATAAGAATGCAAGTCTCAAGTGTCTGAGAAAAATATTCTTAACATTTGCCCATTCATAGTCTGGTCAAATTAGCGTGATGATGCACTGGGGCTAAGGAACATGGGTATCTATTTACATGTCAACACCTGCCATTGTAAGTAGGAAATGAGCACATAACTCCTCTAGCATTGTGCTGACATTCATACTGCATTACTCAACCTCACTGGAATTATGCCTAGTGACTTGGGAAAGCATTACTGTGACTGCAATCTCAGCCAACTGGTATTTAGACAAATAGCCTATTGAGATGTGTGCAGGGCCAATGGAGATAGAAAAGTGATAGCATATCCACATGTAATTCTTCCAGAACTCACAAAAACAATGCTTTCATTTGATTCCTTACAAACTTTGGTGCAACAGATATAGTCAACTAGACCCTTTTGCAGATATACTCAAAACAACATTTCCAGTATTTATTTTTATTTGATAGCATTCCATCAGATAATTGATAGAGTTTAACCCTTCCCTGTCCACAATACATAGTTGTTTTTAGCTGACCAGTATAACTTTCAGCTCTGACTCAGTGAGTTCACTTACTTCATAGAAAACGATCTAAGAATTCTGAACTTGTGAAAATATTTCCCGTTGTTTTTCAGCAATTCTCTCTATGCCCTCCTACCCCCATCTCCTACAGCCCACTGTATTCAGGAAGATCACCTGGCCCTTGCAAGACGCCTTTTGAAAGCCCTGGGAGCCTGCCAAAGGGATAGGAAAGTCATTTCTCTTTGTCTGTATACATTTTTCTGGATCCCTTTGATTGGGCCAGCACAAAATACTGTAAGGTTGTTCCATATAAAAAGCCATGTTGCACCCTACTGGTCAATGTTACACATTTTCATGACCTAAGAAATTGATGTTTGATTCTGTGATCTCACAGGATACATTAATGGACAGACTTGCTCAAGGAAGAATTTGGATCACATTTGCCTTGTTCCAAATGTGAGTGAATTTACCCTCCCCTGCCTACACACACACTTTTTGATCCCCCCCAAAAATGCACTTCTTTGATGAGGCAAAAGTGTGCATTCTTGCCAAATAGAAAATTATACTGATTAAAATGCATAAGGGGTAGTTTAGGACATAAATGCAAAGTTTAGGAAATTGCTAACATTTTTGAAAATTCCATTCTTGCTTGCATTTGGAATTGCAAACACAAACAAACTTCTCATATATGTCTAGGACACGTGTATTTGTGTGAAGCAGTCACCCATTCACTTACATTCCCTAAGGTCTTTTAATGTCTACCTACGTGCCTGATGTTCAATAAAGACCCAACCTGGTCCTATAGTAGCATTCTTACTTC
The DNA here is from genome assembly GCF_004798865.1 of Varanus komodoensis. Lineage (NCBI taxonomy): Eukaryota > Metazoa > Chordata > Lepidosauria > Squamata > Varanidae > Varanus > Varanus komodoensis. The sequence goes on along the minus strand of NW_025335269.1, from coordinate 26,913,143 downwards.
CTAGCCTGTAAGCATACATTCCTTTTCTGACCCAGCAAACATTGATGGTGCTTGAAGAATTTGGTCTCTGTGAATTCCTATACAAAATGTCTTCATTTGTATCTCTAGAACTAACAAGCAGATTGGAACTTAATTAACTGCTGTGAACCGCCAAGAGAGCTTCAGCTGTTGGGAAGTCTAGAAATTAAATAAATAAATGAACATTCTTCTGATTTTGCAGGGCTCCAAATCTTGCAACATAATTCTCAGCAGTGTAAATATATCAACATTCTCATTTATTTATTTATTAAAACATTTCTATGCCGCCCCATTCGCCGAAGCCTCGGGGCGGCTCACAACATTAAGTTAAAATACAAACATTAAGTTAAAACATTAACTTAACATAACATTAAGTTAAAATGTTTGTAAAATACAAACATTAAGTTAAAATACAAAAAATAACAATATAAAATAAGTCGCCCTGGCCAGATAAAATCAAATAATATTAACAATTAAAATGACGCTTAAATAAAAAGGTCTTCGCCTGGTGCCAAAAAACAAATAACGACGGCGCCAGGCGGACCTCTCTGGGGAGCGCATTCCATAACTTAGGTGCCACCGCTGAGAAAGCCCTCCTCCGAGTACCCACACTCCTAATTTCTTTCACGGAGGGTTCCCGGAGAAGGGCCTCTCCCGCAGATCTCAAGGGGCGGCCGGGCGTATATGGATGTAAGTGCTCCTTCAGGTAACCATTATACATTTAATATGTATTTTGAGGGATTTTCTTAAAGTAAGGCACAGGCTAAGAAAAGAATGGAATTATGGGTAACAATGCCAAAGTGGCATGGATCAGAAATATATTCAGGCGTCACGAGCAAAAATACCAATCCCCAATCCTATGCACCCTTGCTTAGAAGTAAGCATCACTGAACTAATTGGGCGCTGTCCTGCCTGTCCACCTAGGGGATCCACTGCTGCTTTTGTTCCATGTAGAGCCGGCCCCACCCATCCTGTTGCATGCATGGCCCTGACCCCTTGTGCCACAGTGATGAGCATTCTGGATGAAAGTTCCAACATGGGTGGAACTGCTTATTTCTGAAAGGAAAACAGCCCAGCAAAGCTCCCCTGTGCATGTTTTGCCAACCTGCGCCACTCTGAAAACGAGTGTTTCTACTCAGCAAGAACTAGACACTCAAACCACTAAATTGCTGCAGATAAACAGTGGAGGCTTCCTACACAACGGGAATGGCGGGACTGGCCAAAGATGCTCAGTCACCATTGGACACTGCCCACTAAGCACTGCATCTGAATACGCAAGAACAGAATCAGGATCTTAGGGAGAGATAAACTTGCTGTCTTCATCAAGAACAGTTTGAGACACCAGATGTGGAACACTAAGAGGAGGGGCAAGGGTGAGCAACACACCAGCCATATGCAGCCTCCATAGCCTCCCACTGGGGTCTCAGCTACTGGTTCAACTTCATTGCTTCCTGACACCATTTTGGTTTGCTTTAAAGAAGAAAGAATGGCTAAAATGCAGCAGCAAATCATTATGGAAGCTGAGAATCAGATTTCATGTGATTTTCCTTTTCTTCCTGTGTTTTTTCTAGTGGGGGCTGGCAGAAAGTTCCACCTACAGCAGGTCTGGGTGGATGCAGTCCACCTGGACCACCCGAAGTTTCCCAACCCTAAACTAAACTAGACAGTATGATTCTACTCTACTTCAGTACACTTGTGCATCTATTTTTCCGCTATGACCCTCATTGAGGGTAGATTTAGCCTAATTCATGACTGCATCTTTAAGTTGCAATTTCTGTTCAATTAAGTGAACATTCATCTGCTTGATATACTTTCCATTCAATTCCTTCCTATTCAAAGTATTTTCTAATCAGATGGAAAGTAAAGAGTAAATATTAATAATTATTATATGATTGACATTATATTTATCTTCAAAACCAGGCATCAATCACATACATTATCTAAACTAGTGTCAGCTAAACATAATTTAAAGAGAGCATAGGAATAACAACATAGAGGTACAAACTCCAAGAGAGAGAGAGACAAACAGAGAGAGTGAGAGCAATCTGGACCCTCAGAGCTAGAGCGTAGTTTTATTTCTGGGCTAGCCAAGGAACTGCTCACTACAGGCAGCTTCATAAACGATTAATCAACTGGTCACTGCATCTGAGGGATCCAATGAACCTGTCAGTAAGAGCAATTCCCTTTTCCCTTTGAAGTACCCTGGATTATTCCTCTAGGTCTGATCTGAATAGCTAGAACATGGCGGCATGCCCAATAACATATTTCACTCAAGTTCAACATAAATCATTGAAGTGGGTGGCTATCACAGCAGTTGCTTGTGGAAATGGGTCAGATTCCTCTCAGCTGGCTAAAATTATGGCAGTACCTCAACTATAGAGATGAACTGAGTTGTGAATAAAAAGCTAGAAAGAAGTCAGGAACTTGCATTAAGGGGCTCCTTAATGTCATACTTTCAGCAATTAATTCATGAATTTCAAGTTGGTTTCGAACTGGGTTGCAGGATGAGCATACTCCTTCTGGCATTTCCTCAGCAGCACTTATCAATGAATTAGTTATATTTCCTGCCAACCTAGCAGATTGAAAGCATCGAAATGCAAGGAGATAAATAGGTACCACTTCAGTGGGAAGGTAACAGCATTCCATACACCTCAGCATTCAGTCAAACTGACTACATGACCACAGAAACTGTGTGGGGAAAAATGATGGCTCCCTCGGCTAAGAAATGGAGATGGGCACTGCCCCCTAGAGTTGGACATGACTGGACTTAATGTCATGGGGAAACCTTCACCTTTTATTAATGTCTGACTGCCAAAACTCATGGCAAATACAACAGCTAGACCAGCTGAGCAAGTGGTTTATCGTTTCTTTACCATCTTCTGTTCAGACTGTAGATTAGAACTTGCAACCCGAACAGTTTACAATGCAATAAGAACTCCCTTCAGCTGACCTGAGTGCAATGACCTCAATGTGTTATGAGGAGAGTGGAGAAGGGAGGAGGGAATGAATCTATGAATCCAAGCCCGACCACCAATCACAGGGCAAAAAACAACTGGCCAGGCTCTGTATCTATAGTTCATAATTCAGGAAGGATCATCTATGACCAACAGAAACAAGATACTCAACTTGTATTACTGACATTTCATTAATGCCTATCTGAATAACTCCTTAAAAGTTATGTAATTTTGTTTTGCTAAACAACCCTCTCTGAAATTGTCAAATACCTATGCTTCTGTAATGGTACTTGAAATATATAATAATCAGAAGGAGTGCAAATAATGCTGCTATTTCATATATTAGCACATTGTAATTAATATACCTGGTTATGACCTTGTCCCAGCTATATCCTTTTGTGTCTTGGTAAAGCACAATTACTATAATGAACTCAAGATAGCAATGCAAGCAGAAATCACCATCAGGCATTTTTCATTGCATTATGAGATTCATTAAAAAGTGTCTGGATATTCTTAACTGAAAATATGGATTCTTTCAAATAATTTTCTTCATTAGCACTCATTCTGTTGCAGAAGTGCTAAATGCTTGGAGCAAAAGTTTAAAGACAATGTTACTATTTTGAAACAGATAATAAAATATTGTAGGACGCTTCTCACAACTGAAATTTGGCCTTCAGAAAAAGAGAGGCGAAAAAGGAGGCTCCACCCCTCTTCAATGAGTTAACAGATCACTCACCAACGTGTACGATTGTAAATATAATAAGCAAGCCTAACACATACATTTTAACTTTATTTGGGCAGTGCTTCTAAAAAGCACTTACAATAACATTATGTGTATGTCTACTCAGGAGTCAGTCTTAAATGTGTTTAACTCTGGGCAAGAGTGTACAGGACTGCCATCTTAACACAGGCACAGATGAGAAGATGCCCTAGGACTAGGTCTGCGTTCGTTTTCTCTGCTCCCCTACCCAAGGGATCTGGGTATCCCTAGAGAGGAAAGCAGCTTGGAGAGAGGTGCTGTGAATTAACAGCTCACATGGAAACCATTAAACAGCCCTTCCTCCTACCAACCCTTTCATCTGCTGATAAGCATCCATCACAGATTTACAGGAGGAGGAGGAGGAGGAGGAGGAGGAGGAGGAGCAACGGCAGCAAACAAGTATAGACTGCCCACAATTTATAGTTTAGCCCATGGAGACCCATGGAAAAGAAGATTCTCAGTCTGCCCTGCCACAAAATGCTACTGAAGTGGGACTGCTGTAAAAAGGAAAGACTACTGTGAGATGTTACCATTGAACACAAAATGCCATTCATGGCGCTAAATAATCCTGAAAAGATCTCGCAGAGGCCCGGCAAGAGTGCACAGCAGAGCCTGCTGTAGTCACGCCACACATTCGATAGCCTGTCAGACTGTGAGCAGGAATCCAACAAGACAGACGCAGGGACAGATGCTGCTGCTGAAACAGTCTTTTTGCCAGACTGTGTCCTGTGGCTCTTGAAACTGACAAACATGCTCAATGTGTAGCCAGCAATGCTCAAAATCATCCTAGAGGAGTGAGCGGCAGCAGCAAGAGCAGTGCCTGTGACTCCCAAGTTGCTGTTCCAAGCAAATGAATTTGACAATTTGTTCTGCTTATCCTCTTTGCTCAACTTTGATATGCCTTAAGTAAATGTAAAAACTAGTCTTTCTGACCCAGTTTCTTAATAACTGGCTATTTATTTATTTATTTATTTAAAATAATTATATTATTAACACTCTCCAAACTGTTCACAGCGTAAATATAATCAAGATACCACATTCATAAGAATTTAAGAATAATAACAAAAATAAAAATAAAATAATAGCACAACAGATATTGATCCACAGCACCCAATCAATCCTTATCTAAATAAAAACCAGTATAAAATCATAACCATCTTGTTCAACAATTAAAATAACAGGAAAATTAAAATATTTTGACCTGGTGCTGGTAAGGAAAGCTACCTGCTAAGGCCCCATTCTTATAAAGTTTGCCTTTGGTTCACACATACCTTTTTTTTGAAACTGCATTGCAGTATTTGGTGCTTAGATTTTACCAGTCTAAGAAGATATTTGAGCCATTATATTTCAGCACTCTTGAGCAGTGCTAAATTTGTCTTCTGTTCTGAGGACTTATTACAAACATCTTTGGTGTGAAGTTGCTAACCAAAGCAACATTAAGTGCTCCCTCCCTCTCCCTCTCCCTCTCCCTCTCCCTCTCTCTCTCTCTCTTTTTGAAGTAGGAAATATTCTCATTTTAGTTTAGCATTAATTTAATGGTCTATGGATACAATTGTACATATTAAGACAATTTTCAGATCATGTTAATGGTATCATTTTTTGCATTGTTGCAAGGATACTATGTGTATTTGAAAAGCAAGCATACCTGCAAATACATAGTATCTGGTGACATTACATTGTTCATACTAAGACTTCATTGCACTGCAATTATTCAAATCAAGGATAGCATCACTTTGCTTTACAAAGGACAAGACAGACAAAAAAGAATGGAGACATCTATTCCATTCATAGAAATGGATTTATCTTCAAGACTGAAGGATTTTAAAAAGAAGACCATACCATGATTCTTGCTATTCAGTACAGCTTTGTCCAGTGCAACTATTTTAGGTGGAGAATGGTCTATGAACTCAGGTTCTTTGTACCAAGGAGAAATACTAAAAGAGAAATGGTTTTTCAGTGGTGGTGCAAAGGAACAGAATTTATCTCAGACCCAGGCATTTTGAATGACTGAGGAACTGCATGCCTCCCTTAGATTTCTACTGAACTTACCATTGTGCATACTGAGGAAGTTAACACAGCTTTGGTTTGATGGAAAGATTATGGCAACTGCATAATAATAACTCAAGGTGCACAAGATCGTAGTGAACCTGGACAGTTGCTGTTACAGAGTGGCTATTTTTGGCTTAGAAGCCACTCTATCAATCAGAAGTCAGCAGTGGGGGTAGTTTGAGCTACAAAAGTTTGCCAGATTTGGATAAGGAAAGACAGACCACTTAGCAAAAGCAGCGAAAAGCTCTCCCTCTTCTTGTCAAGGAGCTATGAAGCAACAACCACAGCCAGCCACCCCCAAAGTGCCCATATAGCCTCACATAGGCTCACAGTGGCTGATTTTTCTTTTTAAAAGTGTGGGGTTTTTGTTTTTTGTTGTTTTTGTTGAGCTACCCCACCAAGGAACCCTGACCCTACATTGCAGGGACTACCTGTGGGCACCACCTGGTTAAAAATGAAGCAATCTGAGAATGTCTACAAATAAATGTGCTCATTTAAAAAAAAGACATGCTGAATTTGAGTGTGTCCATCAGGGTGGCTCAGCACAGACTTCCCAAGGGTGGGTACTGTCTGGAGGCAGGGTTGCTTTCGGGTGATCAGGTATAGTGCCTGGACCTGGCTGCAGTTAAGCATTTTCCCATTTGCGATGCTCTTATAGGTCTGAAGGTATCTGCTGAAGCCAGTATCCCAGGCACATTGAAAACTAGAGACTATTTCCCCTGATGGGAGCTCTATGTTTGATAGGTATCAAACTCAGGGCTCTGCTTTTGAAGTGAGATTTAGAAAGGCTTAGGGATTTTGTGTTTTGCCAGGATAGTGTACAGGTCTACAGACTCTACATGCCAGTGTCCCTTTCCAACAAGATCCTTTAGTTTTCAGAGGGCAGCTTATAGACCCATGAGCACTTGAAACCCCACTGAAGATTCTATTGCAAAGGTTCTTTTGAACCCCCACCCACCCATTTTAGAACAATTTTTAGATAGGGTTTTGCAAAGTGTTGCACTGTTTCATTAACAACATGGAAGAAGGGGTGAACAGTCTGCTGATCAAATTTGCAGACAACACTAAAACTGGAGCAGTGGCCACAACTGAGGAGCAGGTACTCCAGATCCAAAAGGATCTGGACAGACTATGGAAGTGGGCAGGAGACAACAGGATGGCGTTCAATGTAGATAAGTGCAAGGTGTTGCACTTGGGGCATAGGAATAGCTGTCATAAGTACAGGTTAGGTGATAAGTGGCTGGAGAGCAGCACTTGTGAAAGGGACCTCGGGGTGCTGGTTGGCTGCAGGCTAAACATGAGTCAGCTGTGTGATGTGGTGGCCAAGAGGGCAAATGCCACCCTTGATTGCATAGCCAGAAGTGTGGCTTCTAGATCAAGAGAGGTATTACTACCACTCTACATGGCTCTAGTGCGCCCGCAACTGGAGTACTGTGTTCAGTTTTGGGCCCCTCATTACAGAAAGGATATAGCCAGGTTGGAGTCAGTGCAGCGTAGGGCCACAAGGTTGGTGGCCGGTTTGCAGGGGATGCCGTATGAGGCGAGACTGAGGGAACTGGGTCTCTTCAGCCTGGAGAAGAGGAGAATCAGAGGGGATCTGTTGGTGACATACAGGTATGTGAGGGGATGTCACACGGAGATGGGTAGAGACCTGCTCTCCCCTGCAGAGGAAGGCAGGACATGCTCCAGCGGAGCAAAGCTCAGGCAGCCAAGGTTCCGTTTGGATGCCAGGAAGCACTTCCTGACAGTCAGGACCCCGAGGGCATGGAATGGGCTTCCACGAGAGGTCGTTGAGGCCCCATCGGTGCAGGTGTTCAAAGATAGCCTGGACGTCCACATGGTGAACATGTCGTGAGCAGCGCCGGCTGGTGCCAGAGGTCAGACTAGATGGCCCAGGAGACCCCTTCTGACTCGCTCTGTTTTCTATGTTTCTATGCTCTTAGGCATGCATACTTGCTGGAAGACACACTATGTACATGTCAAAAAGCTATTTTGTAACCATTTAGCTTCCATAGATCTCTTTGGGGGATCAGAATTTAATTCTAGCTCTATAGAACATTTATATGGTGCTGTATGGTACAAAGTGTACTTCAAACATACTGCCTCAGTAATCATTTCATCAAATTTGTAATTAGGCTATTTCATCCCTGTTTTTATTACTAGTTTCTCCAATACTCCTAAAAACATGCTAGCAACAATGCAGCTCCTTGTTGTTTCGCTTAAGAACAGGGTAGGTGAAGCTGAAATAAACTGTTCATAATAACCTGAAATGTAAATAACTTGTTATTACTAGAGACTACAAAGAAAATGCACATCACAGAGATCTGATTCCAGCTTAATATCCTGCCTAGCAAACCAACATTCAGTCCAAATTCCCTGTCTTGGCAAAAACTGGAAGCTAAAAAACTGGACAGAGGTGGACAATGCCTGGGGATTGGGGCTACACTGCCCTACCTGATCCTCCTGGAGCCACACTCCAGATCTGCCACCAGAAACACTGCCATCCCTCTCCAAATTGCAGCTGAATTTGCTGCAATATTACAATTTTGGAAGGCAGGCAGAAAGTATATTCGTTGCTTCTGTACAGAATCATGTTCCTGGATCTTTACCATAATGGAATCAAAGGACTCTGAAATGGCCACAGGGAATGCACTCATTTGCTCATTCCTGGTTTGAACACATAAGGATTTCCAGGCCAAAGCCAGCATGTGGTGTGAAAAGGGGCAGGCCGGGGGAAGATTATCCATTGGTCATTCTCTCCTTCTGAATTCATGCTTATCAAAGCCCAGAATATTTTATCTGAACTGGTTCAGTGTCTTGATTTTATTATGGGTAGAAGAAAGGTGATTACAGTATCTTTTTTAAAAAAGAAACACTTAATTATATAGAGCTTCCTGTAATTGTATCTGAGCTGACCATGGGGAGTTTGCAACCTAATATGCCGGCAAATTCACTTGGCTGAATTTATGGGCTGCCATTAAAGTTCAGATTCAGTATCTGAGCGAGTAAAGGTTCATTCTTGTATCTGTTTCAACCAGGCTCACTCAACTGCTGATGTTATGGATCTGCCTGGTAGCAGGAGGGAACTAATTGCAAATGGCACCCGTGCCATTCTGTCTAGTGAACTATTCATTGCTGTTCATGGTTATTCATTTCTGACAGAGAAGGCAGGGTACCCACCCACCAACCTGCTGTTAGATTAGTTCCGTTTACTTATGCAGGGATGCTCTACATGAGGGTTTAATCTGCTGCTATATTGATTTTTCTTTTTCATTTTCACTATGGAAGAACATGGGATTTCTTTTCCTGAGGTTTGTATTTCTTTGCCTTTCCAGATATTCTATGAACCAACCAAAACGGAGGGGCTACGGTCTAGCTGCAGTATAGTGGATATGCAACTTTTCATGAGACTTTGTTATAGTTTGAAATGTAAACCCAGGCTTTCCTGTCTTTACAACAAACAAAGAAACCCTGTGAAAATGACTGGAAAAAGTGGGAAAGGCTCTGGAGGATGCCTCCATCATGAAAAGGTCTCGTGAAGTTCCATGAGTGAAGGATCACCAGCGCATGAAAATTCATATGAAGAAGTCCTGAGAATGGGTAGAACTATTGAGCATGTAGGGATTCACCAAAAAGTTCACTCCACCTATGCAAGCAGCTCAACCAGTTCTGCGTGCATCCTCTTCTCTTTCATGTCCTTGGCCAGCAGCTTACTTGCTTATTTATTTCTATACTGCCCAAAAGTCAACATTTGAGAATACTTCCTATGGTATGAATTATGAAACAGTTCTCAAAGCATCATTTAGAAATATCTTCTTCTTTTCCTATTCTGTGTACAAATAAACTCAGCTTCTGTGATAAGAAACCACCAAACAGTTCCTTAAATGCCGCCCTTGTCCTGACCCACTTTCTACCTTGACAACAATGCACTCCATCATTGCCAATTCATCTGTGTCAATAGGGATATTTCACAGAATGTGCTTTTAGACATAGATAAGAGCAGGGTTTATTTAAAAGGGAAAGTTCAAAGAAACCTAAGAGGCTAGGAAAAGCTCTGCCTTACAGGACAAAGAAAAATAATAAATATGCCAATGTTAAAGACTGCAAAAATCAGTATACACAAATGGTTTTACTATTTAAAACTTCTTGGAAGGGTATTTAATGATTTAATACATTTCCTACCCCTCTGCCAATCCTGTAGTAATGAACTTGATAAAGGAGGGGGCAGGGGAAGAACCCTTATCCTTCTCTACAAAAGCAAAGGAATCATGTTAGGAATTAAAGAGAACCACTTGCTTTTGCATCAAGAACACTGGTGCACATCACCATTTCCATAGCATAGCAAAGCAATGCAAGGAAGAAACAGGAAGACTTTCCGTATTCTTACATTCATGCAGTCCAAGCACTGAATACAGTGAATGAGAACGCAGAAATACCAAAGGTATAAACACACACCTGTTCTATTCCCTGGGCTGCCCTGCTGCACTGGCCATGGAAATGACCAAAAGGGGAAAACAAGTATGAATACATAGGCTCAGTCATAGAATAGGTGTGAGAAAGGATAATGGTTTAAACACTTTGCTATGATTTAGCTACTCTCTGGTGTATGTGTAGTCACAAGTTTTTGGGTTTTTTTTTTTTTTTACTGCAAGCCTCTAACTTCTCCCTCCCTCCCCTCCTTTCTTTCTGTTGCCATAAAGGCCACTGCTGACAAATAGGCCACTTGGTTAGAGATGTGCATATGTCTGGTGTGGGAGATAAAACAGAAGGCCCATTGTAAAGGTTAACAAAATCGAAATCTTTTAATAACCCTGTTGCAAATTAACTAATTTGAGCTTGGCTACCCTAAGGTCAGAGATCATCTGTTGAAAAAGAAATGGGTTATTTGGTTAACAGGCATTTCATTGTTTACCTACATGTACTGATCAATAGTTCTATGGTTTGATGGGTGATGTTTAGCCAAAAAACCCAGTTTCTAATAACTAGTTTAAATATATTTAACCCTGCAGAGTAAAGGTCAGGAATGCAAACTGAACTCCATTTTCTATCCTTTTATGCATGATTAAATGGTAATTAAGTTTTAATGAAAAGTGTTAGGCTGATTACAATTAACATAATCACACTAGTCAGTTCATGTCCTCGTGGTGTTTTACATGCTGTGCGGAGCGGGCAAGACAATGGACCCTTGATGGGGTCTAAACATTTTGTGGGCAAAAGACATTTGCATTCCTACAATTAATCATCTCTGTTAGCATACATAATAAAGGACAGGGGGAATCATATGTATAGGAATCTGTAGCATAAATATATGCCTCTGAAAATTAATCTTAGATAGAGTTGTTATTTGCCTTATTTCATCTTGATCTGTACAACATGCCTAACTTTAGGATATCAAAAACAAACAACCAATGTGAAAATTTCTTTCATGGAACTCTGCGTTGAAGGGTTGGGTGCCTGCAGGAGAATGCCTTTACCGTGGTTTTAAAGGAATCCTGTGGAAGCTCATTGAAGCAACTACCATTCCATGACTGAAAACAAAATTGTGACACCACACTTGCACATGCATGCGGCTATTCCCGTCATTTCTGAGGTCCATATTGATCTGAATTCGCAAGCATATTTCTGCTTCAGATAAGGTGGGCTAGTGCAACAGGGTCCATTTCAGTCAACTCCTATGAATCATCATATTATATAACTGCTGCTGCACTGGACCAGCAGCAGCTCAGGGGGCCACATTTTAACCTTATGTTGCTGAGAAAATGCTTGGAGGATGATGTGCATCCTTGCCAACCCACCCGAGTGCCGCCTCCTTTCCCTGCATAGATAAGAATTTAAAGAGACTCCACCCACTTTTTTAATCCTTCATCTACCAATACAAGAAAGGAAGATAGTAGCAAGAGGCTCTTTTAACTTCTGCTTTGTGTCAGGAATGCAAACCCTTTTAGCCAAGAAGCAACTTCAGTTGGCATGCAAGCCTACCCACACTTCCCATGTGATTTGCTGTGGACACCTTCACTACTGAGGAGAGGAATTTGCTAGTGACCACAATATTTGGCGAGCAAGGCCAGCTGGAAAGAGAGGGCTCCTATATGTGTAAGTATGCATGTGTATGTGTGTGTGTGTATGTGCATGTGTGTTTGTGTATCTCCATTGGATACACTAGTGTATTACTAAATCCAAACATTCACAACAGGCCACAAAGGTGTAATTGTGTGAAGTTCCTCCCAAAATATTGTAAATATGAAGCTGATTCTGGATCAATCCAAAGAGAATTTGTCTGCCACTACTTAACATCACCCACTGGTCCATTTAGAGCTTTAAAGGCATCTTTCAGAAGAACTGGGGAGATACTGAGGAGAAGTGGGGACTTAATGTTTTCTCTTTTTGCTAATTTGCTAGTCAATATGGCCTTTTTCAAAGTGGCTTTGCTCCCTTTCTGCAATTTGCAGTTAAGCTATTGCAGGGTGGGGCTGCTTAGATTGGCAAAGTGGTGCCAGAAAGCAGCACATAGTGGCTTCCCAGTCGTTTCTGCTGCCTGAAGTAACCTTTCTCCCATATAAATAGGACTGTGAGGTGACATTACTCACACTTCTGTAAAGCATCTAGTCTAGCACTTAGCAACACATACAATGTAGCATCATTTTTAATGTGGATTATTAGGAGCACCCAAGGACCAATAGAATAATTTGCATCTCCCAGTTTTTCTGCCATCACATTTAGAAGTGGAAACAGAATGTGTACAGCAGATTGAAACAAGTCCTTTATTACATGGTCTAAATTGTTAGGATTTTTTAATTAAAAAAACTTGTTAGATATGATTTTGGGATGAAAGTATCCAAAGGAGATTTATTTTTTCAAACCTTTCAGAAATTAAGGTCAGCTAAGCATATGTAGTCAATAGATTGTAGCTCTTACTGCCCTGAGAGTGGTTTTCAGGAAAACACACCAGACAAGCTTTTAGCAAGACAGAAGGCCAAAACATGAAAGTATCCAAGGACAACTAAAATTCCACCTACTTGAAAATTGGATGGAAAAGCCTGATTTGCTGATGAAGAAGTCACTGTCAAATTGCAAGGTCAGTGAGTTGAAAGTGCTGTAAATGTCCTCAGGAAGGGCTGACCCACTCCACTCTTTCAGGAGAATGCTGCTTTCGAGGGGGCCGTCCCACACCTTCAGGATGTCATGAGCCACCTCAGTGTCAAAAACAATAAAATGCAGACTGCAAATGAAAGGGTAACATAGGATACGTGTCATTCTTGGCTATCTTTTCTACTCTGGTGTTATACAAGAAATGCAGATTAAGGAATAACAATTCAAGAAGCTCATCAATGCAGAACTGAGCATGCTTAAAGATGCTAGTTTTTATATTCATTATGGTTTAACAGGATTAACCCAGAGTTACAAATTATGTTCAATCCTTTTTTAAAGTGTTGCTGTCATCTTTCCTTTTCCCTAGTAGAGGACACATCCCAAGAAGATTAGCTCACATTGCTTCTGGTTTTCCACAAAGTCAACTCGAAATGATCAACGGAGGCGTCCAACTATGGAGACACCATTCTGTTCTAAATCCGTAGTTCCTTGGCATCTCCTTCCCCACCCACAGGCACAATTCCAACACTCTCCCTTCTGCCTGGAGGCTGGAATTCTGTATGAAGTGCCACAGAAATCTCCACAATGGCAGGGAGAAGGCAAAAGGGGTACTGTCTTCAGTAGAAGACTCCCAAGGTCAGAGCTCATTTAAGACTCATGGACTAAGACTTGGGAGAGGAGGGTGCTGTAGAATCCTATGGCCCCTGTTTCATTGTCTAGGAATCAAAGGACTGTGCTGCAAGTGCAATCTAGAGAAATATAATGCTGTGTTTACTTTGGTGCATACAGTTTTTGGCTTCCCCTGTTCCTCTAGACTGAAAAGATAGGTGGTATCAATTATATTTTTCATTAAAATATTGTTATTTCAAATCCAATTTCTAAAGAGTTGTCACAAAGGTAGTAATGTTACAAAGTGCTTTATATATGGGGAATGGAACACACAACTAACAACTATTTCTGAATACTTTTCCTTGTCATCACCACCCCTCTTTACAGTTAGGAGTAAGATGAAGGCAAGCAGACCATGACTACTGTACTAGCTAAATATGGTTTGGGGTTTGTTATATACGGCAAGGTTAACTCATGAACAATTGAACCCTGTGGATGTCTACTGAGGAGTAATTTCCATTGCATTCGGTGGGATTTACTCGAGGAAAGTGAGTAGAAGAGAGCAGCCTTACAAAGTAATCTGGGACTGACACCCGATGGACAGAGGGTACCGATGCCTGAGGCTTCTATTCATCCTAAGTGCTGCTTCAAGAGCCTTGCAGGGCAGACGGAGCAGCAAAGGCTTTTAAAACAAACTCTTCCTCCTCTGCTGGAAATATTGCTAGGTGGCCTTTAGGCCCATCTACCTGCTGAGTGCTGCTTGGCAGTAATGCTGGGATCCAAAAGGCCTTCCACCTACCCGTTCTGCCCTTGCACATGCTCCCCTCTCCCTCCCCAACCTTGCAAGAGGAGCTGCTGCACATGGGTTGCTAGGAGGGCCTGGGGAAGGAATGGGAAATGTCGTGATCCAAAGTCAGATTCTGTCCATGCTGCCACAGGATCGTTACACTCCTTTAGTGCCTTGTCAAGAAGGTTGAGAAAAGGTGATCGAGATAAAAAAAGCTGTGTTCGGCTGGAATGTATTTGTAACTTTTTGGAATGTATGCTTTTTTAAAAGCTATGTTAACGTTCTAGTTTTGAAGGACATCTATAGACTGTAATGTGGGTGTGCTGATTGAACTTTTGCATGCAATTTAATATTTGGCCATCAATGTACAATAAATGCAAAACAATACATGGCATGTTAAATACACGTTTAACATGACAATATATATATATATATACAGATATCCATAACCTCTTCCTAAACTAGGGCAGAGATTCTGGAGACAAAAGCTAAATATATTTCATCACCTGTCCACACTGTACAGCACAATCTACATTTATAAAATTTTAGAAATTACATGTGATGTGAAATTTCATGCAGAGCTGCAAGGAAAATGGTCACTGAGGCTGTTTTTTCACATTTTTGTGTAATAAATACTAACTCTGAAGGCTACTAATAAGTAAATATTAAATCTGTTTTCTAGATACAGATACTTGTTTTATAATTTCTGATTTCATTCTATATTAATTTCACATTTGCCATTCCTATTAAAATGCAAATAGAACACTGAATTCACTTGTGATTGAATGAGTGTCTTTTAGTCTAGTGTTAGGGGAATACATTTATCTTTCTATTTCTAGGAAAAAAGAAAATGAAATTGTGTGAGAAATGTTATCAATTTCTCTGCATATGTATAAGGAAACTATTCAGGCAAACAGGCTTTTCCAGTTAAAGTTCAACCTATTTAATAATAGAATCTTCACTACTTCACATTAAAACAGTAAACATGTTATTTAAAAGTACAATGGATTATCTTCTTTCTACTGCTAATTTAAACTTAATTCTCTCTCTCTCTCTCTCTCTCTCTCTCTCTGTGTGTGTGTGTAACACTCATATGTTATTATTCCTGGGAGATTGCATCTGGAATGCTTTTTAGGCTCATCCATCTTTCCAGTGAACAGATGGGCAGTTTCCTTGCTGTGGAAATGGGATTGCTAATGGTTTGTGAATTACATCCTGAGAAATCCTAAGTATAAATCAGTTTATCTGCAGTGGGGCCAATATTACTTTTGTCACTGATGCTAAAGGCAGACCCAATGCTAGCAAATAGATTAAAAGTGCTATACTACGTTGTAGAAGGAGATTGGATGGGATCCCTTGCTCCCATTTCTTTCTTTGCAATTTAAGTTCATGGTGAAAGCAAAGACCAAGTAATAGTACAACAGCATGGATGGCTATTTCTGATCTTAAGCTCTTCTCTCCTGACACTGCAATTTACTGCAAAATCTCAAACATGTCTACTCAGAAGTAAGTTCAACTGAATTTTGTGTTCAACTGCCTAGTAAGCATTCAATAAATGATTGCATAGGCACTTGCTCTTTCATTTACATATACCAAGAGCTACCCAACTTTTAAGGAAACAAATAACATTTAAGTCCAATAGCATTTGTAAATTACCACTTTAAAAGAGAAGTTCCATGAACATTAAATGATAACAAAAATGTTGATATGCAGCTATTAGCAAAACATAAGGCAATACTAAATTTATTAGCTGAAAGTACACACATACCTAATTGTCCTCCCTGGGTCTGCTTCTATAATCCAAGTACAATGAAGATTATTGTCATATGGAGCTGGATAACCTGGAGACAAAATGCGACCTGAAGTAGCAGCATGAATTCGTCCACCGCACTCGGCTGAAAACAAAAGGAAGATGCAAATTTTAGAGGTAAACACCATGAATAGTTCAGTTACATTATATTGCAGAAGAGTTTAGATTTGTAATGAAGGCTAATTTAAATTAATTCTCCAGGATCTCCACTGGAAAACCTGAAAGATATGGTTGTGCTAGAATGGGTCAAACCTGATGGATAAGTTTTATGGAAATTAGTCATTGGATAGCTGTCCTCAATCCAGACATCTAAATGATGTCTGTCAAGATTCACAATTACAGGATTTCAAGTAGACTTTAGAGACTTGCCAATTTACCTTCATCTATAAAAGACCAATTAACCAAACTCTATTAGAGTATAATATAAATGGTTGTGTCTGGTTTAAGCTGCTAATTTTCATTTTACCATTGCTTCCATTATTGTTTTTATTATGTTATGATTTAAGGGTTTGATGTATACAGTCTTTGGGGGGGGGTCCCCTAAAAGTGGCACGTAAATCTTTAAAATGAATAAATAAAACATTTGGTGAAATTATGATTCAGCAAATTGGTTAATTTCATGCACATTTTACCACTTTTTAAAAACATTACACAGTCCATGGTCATCTTAGCAATGGAAGTTCATGAACTGGCTCAGCTCTCGGCACAGTGAGTCAGCATCAGCACAGGGATGGTAGAACAGAATCATGAAAAGCCAACAGATTTTACCCCTTTCCATGGGATTCCTCACATATTCAAAATCCTTTGTATATTATTTAGAAATTAATGCCACAGTGTACACTGAGAGAACTGTATTTTATTAAAGAGTTATTTAAATAGCCTTCAGTCCATCTTGTTTCAAAAATAACCATCAGCTGATTCCAAAAGGAAGAGAACAGAATGATGGATCCTCTCTACTATTAGAGAAAAAGAACAAAATATTAATAAACTTTTTTCTTTTTGCTTACATTGCTGTATCTGGTCTACCTGTTGCTAAGGCAATTTGGTCTATCCTGTCCTGTTTGTTATGTCATCAGGCTTACATCATTTCTAAAACAGTGATGATGCTAATGAAAATTTAATTAAGCAAAATCAATTATTCACGGGAGGAACAGAACAGTATGATGTTATTTAGAAGAAGAAAAGAAAAACTATACTTTCCTTGCTGAATATGGAAGTGTTAGCTAGTTTCAAAAATGTGTTTATCTGAAAGACTGCAGAATGACATGATTAATTGATCAAAACTGTAAATCTTCCCAAGTAAGACAAGCTAACTTAATGGGTGATCATATATGTTATTGCACTGAACATTAAACAATGACGAAGGCAAGTGACAGAATGATTGCCTGAAGAAAAGCTATCAAATCAAATTAGTTCAAGAGCAGTCTAAAAGTTGGTAGGGCTGGCTATAATTTTACAAACTTGGTCATGTATAGTTAACAAAAGTTGGTCATTCTAGTGAGGCTGATATTTGTAAAAAAATAAATAAAATTAAAGCATCAATCAGAAAAGCAATGTTTACAGCACTACTCTGCATTACATGAGAGTGTGCGGGATCCTTAAGAAAGGTGAAACCCAGCTTAAGTTTGCCAGGCTTCCTCGCTTATAACAGCAGAGTGGAGGGGACTTCTTGAGGGGGAAAAGGTGGTGGCGAATGCTTAAAAGGCCGCAATTCTCCTTTCTGTGAAAAAGGCAAGCGTGAGTGAACCCTCCCTGAATTATCCACTGTATTGGATGATGTCCAGCCAATCTCCAATATTCCATTCTTGGGGATCTCAGCTCTAGATCCACTTCCAAACTGTCTTCAGGGGCAAAGGTCACTTTGTGGGTGATCTGTGTATGCCAGAAACTGGACAGAGGCTTTCACTACAGCCACGGTAAATTTCTGAGATGTCCATCTGGAATAGGACTTGGTGGTACTGCTTTGTAAGGACTCTGGTGCTGCTGCGGTAGGAGAGATTTCAGGTGTTGCTGGGAGGCTCCTGTCTGATGTCATAGTAGTTGGCCTATGGTGCTCCTCAGAGCTCTGTCTTATTCTTCATGCTGTTTACTACATCTTACTAATGCATGTATTTATTATATTTATGCCCCACCCTTTTTCCTTCTAAGGAACTCAAGGCAGATTACATAGTTCTCCTCCTCCTCCTCCTCCTCCACAATCTTATCCTCACAACAGCAACCCTGTGAGGTAGGTGCCACATTTCCAGTGTGTCCAAGCCTGGCAGTTGCAGGTTCCAAGGTCCCAAAGACGTGAGTGGTCAGCACAAACAGGCCTCAAGCAAACTCTCAGCCGTTCAGGTCAGGGGCAACAAGGTTACAAGGCAACATGCAGACATAAGACAGTCAGGGAGTCCAGTCCAGGGTAGCAGGCAACAAGGTTCCAGTGCCACAGCAGAGAAGGATCCACATCCAAGCTTTAGCTCTGCACTGTGAGTGGCTGTAGCTGAAAACCGGCTCCTTATGTGCACGCCTCCAACATGCAAATAAAACTTTCCCCCACAATGAGGCCCCTGGCTCCCTGTGGCATTCCTCATGAGCTCCTGTCTTGCCAGGCAACATCTCTCCTGAGGCTTGGCGTTACTCTACCTCCACCTTTAAGTTAGAGTCCTTATCCTCCACAGATGATACCTTTAACTGTAGTCATCCCTGAGAGCCTGGGCTCCCCCTTCAATATTGTCAGATTCTGGGCATTGCTGGTACTCCTTATCTTATCTTTCCTTCCAGCAGGAGCATGACAATATTCATGAAACTGCTAACATTCTGGAATGTGGACTAGGTCACTTGGCTGCCTGACAGAGCTATGAATGAATCATACCCATTCATTGCTCCTAGATTCAAGAGGATTCTAACCAAGTTTCCTAACCTCTGCTCCTAAGTGTGATAGTATTATTGCACAGAAGAAAGAAATGATGCTTTCAAAGTCAACTTTATTTCTAAATGTATTGGCAAGTATATGAAAGAAGAGAGAGGTACAGATTAAACCCTTAGAATTCCTAGGCTTATAAGAGTTCCAGCAAAGAGCAAAAATTACTAGATGATACTAGGAAAAAAGATTGAGAAAACCAAATGGAGGGTTTATCGCATTTTTACTAGAAAAGAAGCATCCACTGACTTGAGGCATCTGGTTAACCTAGACATAGCTCAGTTATTATGAAAAACGCTATTATCTGGCCATGCTTTTAAGGCCATTTAGAAGTACAGTTCCATAGTATTAAAGCATTAGGTAAGACCTATCCAGCATGTTTCCTTTTGACAGTCTGATTCTTGCATGGATGTGCAAAGCATACCCATACACAGGCCACTATTTAAATTTCTTGTAGTCATATGTTTAGAAAAATAATGGCAATTTTTTCTTTCTCTTGAGGTCAGGTTCCTCATCTAACAAGTTGCATATGTATCATATGTAGCAATGTTTTGTGTCTCATTTGGTCATACTTTTTCATAACTTTCAGGCTATGACATTACCTTTTTGCACACATACTTGATCACTTTCATTTTCCTTGATTTGAAAATTTCCAGAACCATAACTAAGAAGGCACTACAAAGAGTTCATCTACCTACCCACCTTTTCTTTCCTTGTCATATGGGTATTATGAATGCAGGATAGAAGACATGACTATTTTATACAGCTTTTATACAGCTTTATTACTATTTTATAATTAGCAACTAATTTAATTGTACATGTTTGTCCCTGGCCTCATAAAGCGGTCAGTTGGAATGCTGGCAATGGTTGTGAGGTAACAAAACTTCAGAGAAATTCCAATGAATTTCTGCATAAGTGTGGACACGGCTTGGAAAATTTACCATGGCCTTTAGGCTGCTCCATATACTGAAAAGCAAAACTCAGGGACAAGATTCATATGCACAGCATGAGGAAAATTTCAAGACAAGACAAAAGGCAAGACCTTTTTATTTAAATGCCATTTTAATTGTTAATATTATTTATTTATTTTATTTTTATGGCCAGGACGTCTCCAATTATATTATATTGTTTTATATTGTTATTATTTATTTATTGTTGTAAGCCACCCCGAGGCTTCGGTGAACGGGGCGGCATAGAAGCTTTCTAAATAAATAAAATAAATAAAAGAGCTTCAACAGGACAAACAGAATGCTCTGAAATGGTCTGTGCATCTCTAATGTCACTATTTATATTGAAACAATCCTGGACAACATTCAAAAGAAATAAGTGATAATTAATCAGTCATAAAGGGAAGTATTGCATGTGAATGCCAAATTCTCACATTCGTGTTTTATCTGATATTACCTATACAAGTAGGCAAAGGCTTATCCCAAACTCTTCGATCTCCACTTAGGCAGGTAATAGTACTACTGCCATGCATCATGTAGCCTGGATTGCAACTGTAGAGAATAACAGTGTCCGTGTAATGCCCTTCATCACGGATCTTATAGCCATAATTTGGTGTTCCAGGATCCTCACATTTCACTAAATCAAAACCTGTAAAGGAAAGGAAAATATGGAAACAAACCTTTAAAGTCATTGGATTGCATCTTGAGCTATGCAATTACTCATCTGTTTCATTATCTTTAATGGCAAAGACACTACAACATATGGTTGATACTGGAAATTTGTAGAATAGGTAAGAAAAGCAACAAAAATGTTAAACTTTTGATCAGTTCTCAGGAACAGAAGTGGCTCTTTTTACCTCTTTCTGTTGTGACTTCTTTAACTTATTTTTTCTTCATTGCATTTTACTGTATTGTAAACTAACAATAATGTGGAAAAAGAATGAGAGCATCTGCTCATTTGCTCCAGGTACCAAGGATGCAGACTTGCTATGTGGCCTCTGAGTGACAGTCAAAGCTGTCACTTTCCAATGGTTTCTTCCCAACAGCCCATCCAGCATACCTGTTCCACTTCCATCACCTTCATCCAAGCCTGGCCACATCTCAATAGCTTATACATACCGTATTTTTC